>NW_003546929.1:21660-23014 GCF_000090795.2 Amphimedon queenslandica
TTAATGGTTTTTGTTTGGGCATATTTCCAAGTTTCATTCATTACAAAATTGAGTCGTATTATCTTGTGCTGTATTAAAAGTTACTATAGTACAGGGTTTTTTTTGTCAAAAATGGTGAGATATGAATTCTTCATTTTAATAATTTATTTTAATGCATATACATGTTCCTATTTTGTGTGAAAAATTGATCAAAATTAATATTTTAATAAAATTTTAAAGATGGTCAAAAAGTTGACCTATGACCATGGCTGTAGTACAGAGAATTTTTTCAAAAATACCTAGAAAAAAATTTCATTTCAATAATTTTTTTCTGATGCACATACATGTTCTGATACTGTAATTTGAGCTAATTTTGATCAAATTTAATTTTTTAATGAATTTTTAAAGTTACTCTATAATTGGGCCGAAGTTCCTGTACAGAAAATTTGGCCATCTTTTGTCAAAATAAGAATTCTTCATTTTGTAATTTTTTTCTTATACATATACATGTTTTTATGTGGTATAGCAAGTTTGAGCTAATTCCAATTAAATTTTAATTAAAAATTTTTTTTAATTACTCAAAAATTTAGCCAAAGTCCTTTTACAGGATATTGGCCAAATTTTGTCAAAAATGGCTAGAAGAGAATTTTCCATTTTTATAATTTTTATGATACGTATACATGTTCTTATGTTGTGTAGCAAGTTTGAGCTGATTTTGATCAAATATAAATTTTTTATGAATTTTTAAAGTTACTCAAAAATTGGGCTAAAATTTGGCTAGGAGAGAATTTTCTATTTTTATAATTTTTTCTGATACATATACATGTTTTTATGTTGTGTAGCAAGTTTGAGCTGATTCCGATCAAATTTAATTTTTTTATGAATTTTTAAAGTTGCTCAAAAATCTAGCCTGAGACCATGAGCTATCGTATGATGGCTCCTAGAGTCAATAGATCTTGTTACATTCATATTGCTATTCATGCTCTGTACATAGAAGCACTTGTAGCAAGGGCACAGTACATGATGTCATTTATGTGAGAAATGACATGACATGATCTGTAAACACAAAGTCACATGCACACAGCATGCGTGCACTTAAAGCTCTCCTTGCATTATGAGTTATAGTGTTATACTAATAAGTCAGCCTGTCTTTCCTGTTTTGGGATGTTTTTCATCATGCACTGTTAATGTCAGCCCTTGTGTGGATAATAATTGTATAAACTGTTTGGACCTCAAAGAAGCATATGTACAAACACATTTAAACCCTTTTATCTTTATTTACCTTTGCTATACCCATTTGACTAATATACGTAATACACTTTTTGTTACAATGTACATGTACATGTACTCTTTCTGTTTTAATTTTCTCTTTCTC
>NW_003546929.1:24294-25247 GCF_000090795.2 Amphimedon queenslandica
CAGTGTCTATTGTAATGGTAACCAACCTGAAGGAAGGAACTAAGAGCAAGTGTGAACAGTACTGGCCTAATGGTAGAGCCGAGAGTGAAGAATTTGGACCTTTTTCTGTCACACTTGTTGACGAACAGGTCTTACCTGATTTTGTTATAAGAAGCATCACTGTAATGGTAATTTAATGATTAACTGTTAATTTAATGTACATGTACATGTTCACAGATACAAGACGGATCCAATGATAGTCATACACTGACTCAGTATCATTTAACCTCGTGGCCTGATCATGGAGTACCTGAATATGGGACACCATTGATGATACTTCACAGGCAATCTAATAAATCATGGTCTCCCTCTAAAGGTCCCATCCTGGTCCACTGTAGTGCTGGTGTAGGTCGTACTGGTACATTTATTGCTATAGACATAGCTCTGGAACAAGCTAAGAGAGAGAGAGTAGTAGATATTGCTGGTATTGTTAATAGACTGAGACAACAGAGAATGAAGATGGTTCAGACACTAGTAAAGACATGAGTACATAGATTCATTCATTTATATTAACATTGTATAGGATCAGTATGTGTTTCTTCATGACACTGTTCTTGAGGCAATCATTTGTGGGGAAACAGAGATACCAACTGAGAATTACATGTCAACAGTACAGAAACTGAAGGAAACAGGAATAAAAGCACAGTTTGGTTTACTGCATCAAGTGACTCCTGATCCTAATGATGTACACTGTAATTCTGCTAAAGCTCACGCCACCAAGAACAGATCAAATAAATACCTACCACGTGAGAGACCATTATATCTTAATAGATATTATTCATTATCTCACTATAGCTGACAAGTTTATTGTAGCTCTTAAAGAAGCCAATGGATACATTAATGCATCATATCTTAATGTTAGTAACATTATAAGTAACACACATAATACTGTATGATGATTACAGGGTTATCGT
>NW_003546929.1:25257-27008 GCF_000090795.2 Amphimedon queenslandica
TCTGTGGACTGGAGAGAATAACCAGGTTTTTAGCTAATTATCATAATAATAATTTTAACTTCTTACAGGAATCATGCTACCAATATTGGAGTAAAACTGATAGCATTAAGTTTGGTGAATATTTTGTTGAGTCAACATCACATCATGACTTTAATGGATATACTGAGCGAAAATTTCATATTCGTTCAGACAAAGATGACAGCTCCTCATGGGATGTGATACAATTACAAGTGACAGATTGGCCTCAAGATGGAGTTGTTAGGGAACCACGTACTGTCCTACAAGTTATTGATGATGTTATACACAGACAACAAAAGATTGGAGGAGGACCAGTAGTGGTACACTGTAGGTAAGAGAGAGAGTTATACTGATAGACTAATGATGAGTAATTGATTATTGTGTGTGTGTGTGTGTGTGTGTAGTGATACAGTGAGTCGTTCAGGAGTCTATTGTTCAGTGAGTATTGGTCTAGAACAGTGTAAGGCAGAATGTGTAGTGGATGTGTTTCAAGTGACTAAAGCTGTGAGAAGGAGTAAACCAGGAGCTGTGACTACACTGGTATATACTAGATATATGAGTGGGTACTAGTGTATTAATGATATTATCTGTTTACAGGAGCAGTATACTTCCATATATGATGTGATTGACATGTACCTTCAGATGAACAGCATGTATGGAAACTTCTCAATTAACAAACAATAGCAGTATTATACTGATTATATTAATATTTTATTTTTTTATTGCAAATATTTTTAATGTCTCACTTTTTTATTAGAGATTTTGTTATTGTTATGCATTTATTTTCCTGCCGTAAATCACGTAATTTTAGAAATTTAATTTTAATTTTTAGCTTAATAAAATAATAATAATAATTATTATTAACTCGAATTTTGCAAAGAAGATGCCAGTGATCGCTGTATCTGTTATCTTCTTGTTGAGTGTCAGTGAAGTTATTGGTCAATGTCCATCTTCCTCAGGTAAGACACTGGATATGTATAATAACAACTGTATATGTTTTTATAGGTATCTACCTGAGGCATAATGGAAACTGTCGTACTAATGGATCCTATTTTACTGATGGTAGCATCATATCAAATGCTCTAGAGTGTACATTACCTGGTGCTACTCTGGATGATGGAGAATGGATTGGTCCTAATGGGGTAGTTCCTTGTGATGGTGGTAACAATCAAAATGTTCAATGTACTACTGGGTCAGGTGCTAGTCTCAGAATTCAAGCTACTACCTTCCCTGGGGCACCTGGTGATGGCTGGTACAGATGTTGCCTACCCACTAATTGTTCAGATCCTAACACTACCATCATCTTTGCTAATATATTCAGTAAGAGGAGACTACCGTATAGCGGGTTTTTTTGAAGATAACAAATTTCGCAGATTTTTCATGATTTGCGAAATTAAATTCCTTGAAAATCAATTTAATACGGTACAGGATGGCAGATTAGAGAAAATTCGCAAAAATTAATTCCGCAAACTTCCGAATATGGGTCATTCACGAAATTTAATATCCTCGAAAAAACCCGCTATACGGTATAATCACCTACTGATGTAATAATTTTCATTTGTAGGATTTGCACAGATAGAGTCATTTTCTGTTGCTGATCTTCCTTCTGATATCACAGTATATCCTCAGGAATACAAACTGAATTGCATTAAAATTGGATTCAATCTCTATGATATTAGCATAAGCATTATTGGTAGTACTGCACTGGCTAGTGACACTAATTGTCTTGATCC
>NW_003546929.1:27862-29592 GCF_000090795.2 Amphimedon queenslandica
TAATTGTGGTGGTACTAATTTAAATGGTGCTGTTGAAAACACAGTAAGATATACTGGTTGATATCACATGGGATGGAATGAATGTCAGTAGTGGATCAATCAGTCAATCAACCACTGGAGATCAAATGTATCAGTGTGTAGTGCAAGTTACTGATCAACCTACTAGAATACGTAATGTAACTATAAAAGGTAATGTCAATGAATGCATAATTCATATTACTAATAATATTAGTACCAGCAACTGCTCCCTCTTCTCTTACTGAGGTTAGCCAGACAGCTACCACTATCACTGTCAGTTGGACTGCACTTGATTCATCTGATGCTGATGGATATGTAGTCAATGTCACTAGTGACACAGACACTGTGCAGACAGTACAGGTGGAGGGAAGTAGTAATAATACAATCACACTGAATGGACTGAGAGAACTAACAACTTATAGCATCACAGTCAGAGCCTATCAACAATTACTGGGACCTGCTAGTACAATCAGTGCTTTCACTCATTGTCAGCAAGAAGGTATTTTAATTTAATATAAATTATTATTAATTTAGTATTGTTTTATAGGTATTTATTTAGGATATAATGGAAACTGTTATACTAATGGATCATATTTTTGGGATACTAATATCAATGGAGTTACTGGAGCTATATCATGTGTGTTACCTGGTGCTAGTCTAACTACTGGTCAGTGGGTTAGAGTTGCTGATCCTAATGATGATCCTGTTGACTGTAACGGTGACAGTGCCAGTGATCCTTTTCGTTGTACTAAAGTCACTTCACCTGATGCTACTATCAATCTTTATCGTACTCGGGGACTAACAGAAACTACAGAAGGCTGGTACAAGTGTTGTCTACCCACTGATTGTTCAGATTCTAACACTAACATCATCTTTGCTAATATATTCAGTAAGAGGAGACTATAATTACTTACTGATGTAATAATTTTCATTTGTAGGATTTGCAGAGATAGAATCATTTACTGTTGCTGATCTTCCTTCTGATATGACAGTATATCCTCAGGAATACAAACTGAATTGTACTAAAATTGGATTCCGTCAGTATAGTATTAGTATGAGCATTGGTGGTACTACACTGACTAATTACCCTGGATCATTTTGTAATGATGGTAGTAATAGTTGTTCTGGTACTGTGTTAGTTAGTAGTAGCAACACAATAAGATATACTGTTACTATCACATGGGATGGAATGACTGTCAGTAGTGGATCAATCAGTCAATCAACCACTGGAGATCAAATGTATCAGTGCAGGGTAGCAGATCATCCTGGTGCTGCTGCAATTAGATTACGCAACATAACTATAAAAGGTAATGCCAATAAATCCTAATAATTCTTATTACCAATAATATTAGTACCAGCAACTGCCCCCTCTCCTCCTACTGAGGTTAACAAGACAGCTACCACTATCACTGTCAATTGGACTGCACTTGATTCATCTGATGCTGATGGATATGTAGTCAATGTCACTAGTGACACAGACACTGTGCAGACAGTACAGGTGGAGGGAAGTAGTAATAATACAATCACACTGAATGGACTGAGAGGAAGAACAACTTATAGCATCACAGTCAGAGCCTATCAACAATTACTGGGACCTGCTAGTACAATCAGTGTACAGACCTTACCAGGTATTGCTACTGCACCTTTTAATGTACTTGTAACATTGTTGATGTATTTCTAGTTATTAATTCAATCAATTGGACACTAGTCTC
>NW_003546929.1:29992-33402 GCF_000090795.2 Amphimedon queenslandica
ATGTCTCAACGACTGGTATTACATTGAACTGGACTATTCCCAGTAGTGACAACTATGTAACATACTACACTATCTCCTATACTTCATCTTGTCCCCAGTTATCATCAGTGAATGAGACAGTCTCTGTTGATCCTCATCAGTCCACTACAACATACAGTTATACATTAATAGGTCTGTACAGTGGTATGAACTATACCATCATAGTGAGAGCTGGTAATGTACTAGGAGGATCTGAGTTAAACACAAACACAGTACAAACTGAGGCAATAAGTAATAGAATTTATTTTCTTAACAGTTAATTAATTTTTTTTAAAGTTCCTAGTGGTTGGCCTTCATCAATTCAAGTTTTACCAGTTAATTCAACGGCTAATAATCTCACTTGGAATGAGGTCAATTGTTCTGAGCGTAATGGTCTGATCACAGGCTATACAGTGATTATCAGTAACAGTAGTATCACATACAACCTCACCAGTACTGAGAGATATATCATATTGAATGATCTAGTATTTGGTAGTGAGTATAACATCAGTGTAGCTGCTGTCAATTCTGTTGGAAGAGGTCCCTTCAGTGATCCTATTGAAGTAAAGATTGGAATAGGTATGTAATTATTATACTATATCAGTTCTGAGAGAATGTGTGTTTATTTAGTACCTGGTCCAGTTGGTTCAGTATCCAGTATCATGGACACTACATTGGCTGTTATCTCATGGAGTGTACCTAGTTATATTCCATCAGACTATCCCATTATCACATATGAGATAGGATATCATATCTTAGAGTCTGGTAACTGTTCAGTGGTAGATGATGATGACATTGATAATCAAAGACTACAATTTATTAATTCAACCAATGGCAATACATTTACTAGTAGAATTACTGATCTTAATGCTATGTCTTGTTATATTTTTGGTGTACGTGCATACACTGATAATGGATATGGAGAATGGACAGTTATTGCTAATGAGACACTAGAGCTACCACCAACTCCAACTACTGTCACCTCCCCTCCACCAACTATTGTTGCCTCCCCTCCACCAACTACTGGATCTTCTTCCTCTATAGGTCTGAACCTAAAATCATTCTTTTTCATATACAGTTTCTGTATTTGTTGCTTTATTTAAATTTTTTTTTGTAGTTGGGGCTGCAGCTGGTGGAGCAATAGGAGCTATACTACTTATAATAGTAATAATAGTCATTGTGGTGCTAGTACTGCTAGTGCTAAGGTATTGAACATATTCTGTATGTCACTCTCTCACCTCTCTGTCTCTCTCTCTGTCTCTCTGTCTCTGTCTCTCTGTCTCTGTCTCTGTCTCTCTCTCTCATTATTCAGACGTAAGGGAAGTACTAAGGAAACTTTAACTGGTGACAGAAAAGAATCAAAAAGTTATCCATTATTAACACAAAAACAACCTATTAGGGAGCCAGGTAATAAATAATACTATTGAATCAGGAAATGCATACACACATACACATATATGTACCACTACTACTACTACTACTACTACTACTACTCTGTGTCAATATTTTAATAACATTTTAAGGGCCATTGACTTTTCAGTGGCTTCACTGCCCTTATGGTATGTACACATGATCAATTAGTAGTAATAGTGGTCACACACTACTGCAAGGATATGGTATCATTAGGGATATACCAAATGTCTGTACTATGTACTATAGGAATTGATTATCTACATTGATTGTAGTAGTATAGTGTACGTAGTAGTGCCTTGTAATTTGATATGCTGGCTATAATTCCATAGTACAGTAGGTGGGTGAGTTAATTATAGTGCTTCTATACAAACATAAGGAGGAGACAGAGTATATTTTTACACATAGGAGGAAGAGGGAAAGAGGAGAGAAAGTGAGGGAGAGAGGGGGAGAAACTTAGAAAGAGAGTGAGAATGAGGGAGAGAGAGTGAGGAAGAGAAAGTGAGGGAGAGAGAGGATACTGAGAGAGAGAGGGAGAGAAAGAGAGAGGAGAGAGAGAGAGTGAGTAAAGGAATGCTTACATAGGGAAATGATATCACTAATGTGATTAGTGCCTGTTTGTCTTGCTTCAATTATGATGACCTGCTGTTACTAAAGGCAATGTTACACAGCATTGCTATAAACTTTAGATTAATCTTATCAACCACTAAATCCAGTATTGCTATACTTGTGTATCCTCATCTTACCCCTAGTAAGCTAATCCTGTTTTGTTTGGTGGTCAGTGTATGTGTGTGGGTGCAGTGATATTCTCTATAAAATATTATATGCCACTCCTTAACACTACTTGGTTTCACAGTCTAATTTAATGTGTTGAGGAGTCATTGTGTATGCGTTAAGTTGTAGGGTAGGGAGAAATCAAGTTGGGCAATAGCCAAGCATATTTTTCTATTTAATAGTTACACAGGATGCAAACACAAACATCTGTCTTCCTTTTTGTGTTTTGTATTTTTGTTTATTTTATCATGTTTTATAGTTTAATATATTTTGTCTATGCATAATTTTTTGTTTTCCTATTGACTTCACTAATCACTCTTTCTTCCTCTTTTCTTTCACTCTCCTCTTTATCTTTCCACTCCTCTTTCTCTTCTCTCTGGATCTCTCTTTTCTTTCTCTAGAATATGAAGCAATGACTATGGGAGCAACAGAGTCTACTGATCTATACACAACCATTAATGATGCAGTGAAGCAGGATGCACTGTATGCCAATGTTGAAGTTAAAAATACTAATGGAGGGACAGGAGCTACTCCAGCCTTTGATCCTCTCATTCCCAAGACATGTCCTGTATCTATTAGTGATCTTGGTACTCATGTTGCCAGCTATCATAGTGATACTAATGCAGCTTTCAATCAGCAATACCAGGTTGTTATTGTATATATAACAGGGTTCTATCTAGAAATTTTTGTTTGGGGAGGAAGCCCAGAGCAGTTGACCGGGCGGGGGGAAGGTTGTGTATGTACATGTACAGTACATGCATGCAGTTACAGAAGTACACTGGGGGGAAGCTTGATGTTTTGGGGGGGAAGATGAAGAGTTTGGGGGAGAAGCTTCCCCCCCACCCCCCCACTGAATAGAACCCTGTATAATGTATGAGCTCATTCATTGTATTGACTGTGTAGATGAACTTTGTGCCTTATTTTTGTTGCTCTATGTCTCATGTTGTCCCTTTATCTTTAAGTTTATCATAACATTTCCATTGACTAAACATAGTCATCCCTAACCAAATGCTTTCTGTTTTTGTAGGGTTTATACACAGGAGACGATTTGCGTAGCACTGTTGGTTTTAGTGATCAAAATAAACCTTTCAACAGATTCAAAAACATTGCACCATGTAAGACAAATTAAGTGTCTGGTTGTACAAGTGTCTGTTTCTCTCTTTCATGTATAGATGATGAAAATATGATAATACTACAGACTAATGCTA
>NW_003546929.1:34472-39491 GCF_000090795.2 Amphimedon queenslandica
ATGGATACATTAATGCATCATATCTTAATGTTAGTAACATTATAAGTAACACACATAATACTGTATGATCATAACAGGGTTACCGTGAGAAGAGAGCATTCATTATAGCTCAGAGTCCTATGGAGAACACTGTTAGAGATTTTTGGAAAATGATACTTGACTATAAAGTGTCTGCTATTGTCATGCTTTGTGGAGAAGAGGTATTGAAACAAAATTAAATGTCTATTACTTTTATGTATAAAATATTTAAGGATTGCTGCTTTCCATATTGGCTAAGTGGTAGGAAATATGATGAGTATGGTTTAGAAGTTACCAATGAAATTAATTCAAATGGTTACACTGAAAGGATGTTTAAAGTGTCCTCTGACAAAGAAGCCATCAGCAGGAACGTATTGCAGTTACAAGTGGCAGATTGGCCTCAAGATGGAGTTGTTAGGGAACCACGTACTGTCCTACAAGTTATTGATGATGTTATACACAGACAACAAAAGATTGGAGGAGGACCAGTAGTGGTACACTGTAGGTAAGAGAGAGAGTTATACTGATAGACTAATGATGAGTAATTGATTATTGTGTGTGTGTGTAGTGATACAGTGAGTCGTTCAGGAGTGTATTGTTCAGTGAGTATTGGTCTAGAACAGTGTAAGGCAGAAGGTGTAGTGGATGTGTTTCAAGTGACTAAAGCTGTGAGAAGGAGTAAACCAGGAGCTGTGACTACACTGGTATATACTAGATATATGAGTGGGTACTAGTGTATTAATGATATTATCTGTTTACAGGAGCAGTATACTTCCATATATGATGTGATTGACATGTACCTTCAGATGAACAGCATGTATGGAAACTTCTCAATTAACAAACAGTAATAATAATAGTTATTTTTACTGTATCTTTTACTGTAATTTTTAAGCGAATTTTATACTATTGTGTATTCCTTTTACATACATTTTCTGACAGTAGTTTTAATTTTTAATTGTTATTTTACATTACGTGGCATGTTTTTTTTATAAAATTAACTATTAATTTTGCAGTTAAAAAAGTTTACAAGAAGTGCGCAACGATTAATTATATTACACGATACAGTGATACACAACAAGTGTTTAATATAATGCAAGGGTTGCAATAATGCATTCATTAATAATTAATTATAGAGAACATACAAATAGCTGCCCCAGAAAATTTGTTTGATTATGGTTGTGTGGACAAAATCTGAAAAATACCCATGGTTTTTCCAAAAAATGGCCCAAAAATCACTCCCAATTTTTATTGCATTTTCTAATAAATATTGATGTTTTTATGCTGTGTAGAAAGTTTGAGTTAATTCCGACTTCATTTTTTCAAATTACGGCCATTTTAAAAATGGGTCAAAATCTGAAAAGTACCCTGTACTATAGCCCATGATTCTTTCCAAAAAATGGCTCCGAAATCACCCCCAATTTTTATTACATTTTCTAACACATATTGATGTCCTTATGCTGTGTAGAAAGTTTGAGGTGATTCCGACTTCAATTTTTAAAGTTACGACCATTTTTTAAAAATGGGCCAAAATCTGGTAAGTACCCTGTACTATAGCCCATGTTTTTTTCCAAAAAATGGCCCAAAAATTACCCCCAATTTTTATTACATTTTCTGATACATATTGATGTCCTTATGCTGTGTGGAAAGTTTGAGTTGATTCCGACTTCAATTTTTCAATTAAGTTACGGCCATTTTAAAAATGGGCCAAAATCTGAAAAGTACCCTGTATTATAAAGCCCATGGTTTTTTCCGAAAAATGGCCCAAAAATAACCCCAATTTTTATTACATTTTCTAACACATATTGACGTCCTTATGCTGTGTAGAAAGTTTGAGGTGATTCCAACATCAATTTTTAAAGTTACAGCCATTTTTAAAAATGAGCCAAAATCTGATAAGTACCCTGTACACTAAACCCTAAGCCCATGGTTTTTTCCAAAAAATGGCTCTGAAATCACCCCCAATTTTTATTACATTTTCTGATATATATTGATGTCCTTATGCTGTGTAGAAAGTTTGAGCTGATTCCAGCTCCATATTCTAAGGCATGGCCATTTTTTAAAACAAATAAAGAATTCTTTGACTTTTAAAGCTATTGTATTTAAAAGTGTATATTGCCCATCTAAATAATGATGGACTAACTGGATGTATAAATGATGAAATAACAACTCTGTGTGTGTATTGTTTTCTTTTCATAATGAATCTTAACAAGTTTTGAACTTGTAACTATTGTTGTTTTTTCTAATGTAATGTAAACAGTGGAGTGTGTTTTCCTAACTCCTCTATTGTTTACAGAGTGGGGAACAGTTAGTCCCATAATGTCATTAGTACTGGTCTATTGTGAAGAGGTTGTGCCATCTACCTAGCTGATTGATCTGCTTTAAGTAAACTAATTTATACTTCATACTATCTACTGAACAAACACTTTTAGTCGTTGTAATAAAAGAAGATTAATATTACCGGTAGATCTATGAACTCTCTTGTTGATAATGTGTGACAATTTTAATATTTCCAACAAGACATTGAGCTAAGGTAGCGTATAATTTGTGTTCTTACTAGCTTGCAGTTTGGGATATTACTTTGCAACATTTGATGAACTGAAAGCTGCTTGTAAACTTTATTATGCTTTTTACACTTGTCACTTATTCCCATTCCATATAATACAGTTTCATTGTTCAATACTGTACTTAGCTTGATATATATACCAGATGCACTCTGCCATTCAAAATACAGACCTCTGATGTCAGAAAGATTGCCTGCTTTTAAAAATATTATTGTTTATTTTTAGTGTAAAATAAAGAGGTCACTTCTACTGTTGCGTTTACTTTACTAGAAAGAGAATATCATGTCATCCCTAGCAGCAGCTGCTGTCTTCTTGTTGAGTGTCAGTGAAGTTATTAGTCAATGTCCACCTTCCTCAGGTAAGACACTGGATGTGTATAATAACAACTGTATAGGTTTTTATAGGTATCTACCTGATGCATGATGGAACCTGTTGTACTAATGGATCATATTTTTATGATGCTAATATTACAGGAGCCAGTAACAGTATCATGTGTGTGTTACCTGATACTGATCTGACTAATGGAGAGTGGGTTAATGTTACTAGTGGATCACCAGTTGACTGCAGTACTGATCCTCTTCATTGTAATGAGGTATCTTCACCTAATGCTAGCATCAGTCTTTACATTAATGGAAGCATTACGCCATCTGATGATGGCTGGTACAAGTGTTGTCTACCCACTAATTGTTCAGATCCTAATACTAACATCACCTTTGCTAATATATTCAGTAAGTGTTCTCATTAAACTAGTACACACTGTCACTTTGTTACTGATTTACTGTAGGATGGGTACAGATTGAAACCATCGCAGTTGACCTTCCTTCAGATAAAACAGTTCTACCTCAAACATATACACTACATGCCATTAAAATTGGTCAAACTGATCACAGTTCTTTTTTACATGCTGCCAATTGGTACTATGAGTCTGGTAGCAGTAGTACTAAACTCTGCACTGGATCTAGGGCCTCATACAGTTGTAACTTCATGTATGGTAATGGAATGTCAGTAGATTATGGTAATGGAAGGTGGGACTATACTCTAACTGTTACTTGGAATGGAGAGAATATTACTAGTGGAGTATTGAGTCAATCAAACAACAATGGGGATCACGTATTCAGATTCTATTTAGATTTTGGTCATACCAATCATAACCCAGTAAAAAGAAATAGAGATGTTTTTGTAACAGGTAGAAGTAGCAATAAAATGACTTTACTATTTTTTTATAGCACCAGCAACTGCTCCCTCTTCTCTTACTGAGGTCAGCAAAACAGCTACCACTATCACTGTCAATTGGACTGCACTTGAATCATTTGATGCTAATGGATATGTAGTCAATGTCACTAGTGACACAGACACTGTGCAGACAGTACAGGTGGAGGGAAGTAGTAATAATACAATCACACTGAATGGACTGAGAGAACTAACAACTTACAGCATCACAGTCAGAGCCTATCAACAATTACTGGGCCCTGCTAGTAGTGCAATCAGTGTCTTCACTCATTGTCTGCAAGAAGGTATTTTTAATTTTAATTCTAAATTGTTATAAAGTATTGATTTACACATAATATTAGATATTTATCTAGAGTATAATGGAAACTGTTATCCTAATGAATCATATTTTTGGGATAGTGCTGTCAATGAACTTACTGAAGCTATATCATGTGTGTTACCTGATACTGATCTAACCGGTACAGGTCAGTGGGTTAGAGTTGCTGATCCTAACGATCCTGTTGACTGTAACAATAATAGTGCCAGTGATCCTTTTCTTTGTACTAATGTCACTTCACCTGATGCTACTATCAATCTTTATCTTGCTCAGAAACTATTAGCAGATCAAGAAGGCTGGTACAAGTGTTGTCTACCCACTGATTGTTCAGATCCTAACACTAACATCATCTTTGCTAATATATTCAGTAAGAGGAGACTATAATCACTTACTGATGTAATAATTTTCATTTGTAGGATTTGCAGAGATAGAATCATTTACTGTTGCTGATCTTCCTTCTGATATGACAGTATATCCTCAGGAATACAAACTGAATTGTACTAAAATTGGATTCAATCGCTATGGTATTAGTATGAGCATTGATAGTACTGCACTGGTTGATTACACTAATTGTAATGATGGTAGTAATAGTTGTCCTGGTACTGTGTTAGTTAGTAGTAGCAACACAATAAGATATACTGTTGATATCACATGGGATGGAATGACTGTCAGTAGTGGATCAATCAGTCAATTAACCACTGGAGATCAAATATATCAGTGTGTACTGGATAATCCTAGTGCT
The DNA here is from genome assembly GCF_000090795.2 of Amphimedon queenslandica. Lineage (NCBI taxonomy): Eukaryota > Metazoa > Porifera > Demospongiae > Haplosclerida > Niphatidae > Amphimedon > Amphimedon queenslandica. The sequence continues at coordinate 39,340 of NW_003546929.1, forward strand.
GGTAATGATAGAACACGTACTTTAACCATAAAAAGTAATGTCTCCAATCCTACCAATAATGATTATATATATTTAGTTCCAGCAACTGCCCCCTCTTCTCTTACTGAGGTCAACAAGACAACCACCACTATCACTGTCAGTTGGACTGCACT
>NW_003546929.1:39511-42225 GCF_000090795.2 Amphimedon queenslandica
GAGAAGAGAAGCAAATTACAGCATCACAGTCAGAGCCTATCAACAATTACTGGGACCTGCTAGTACAATCAGTGTACAGACCTTACCAGGTATTGCTACTGCTGTTTTGTATATTTCATATGTTTCTAGTTGAAATAGATTCAGTATCCAGTATCATGGACACTACATGGGCTGTTATCTCATGGAGTGTACCTAGTTATATTCCATCAGACTATCCCATTATCACATATGAGATAGGATATCATATCTTAAAGTCTGATAACTGTTCAATGGTAGATGATAATGAAATTGACATTCAAATGCTACAGCTTTCTAATTCAACCAATGGTGATACATTTATTAACATTACTGGTCTTAATGATAGTACTTGTTATATTTTTGGTGTACGTGCATACATTGATAATGGATATAGTAAATGGAGAGTTATTGCTAATGAGACACTATCAGAACCACCACCTCCTACAAGTACATTAAATAGCAATGCATTCATTTTGCTTTTATTTTTTATACAAACACTACAGCTACAGCCACTAGTCCTACATGTAAGATACTGTAGTAGTTAGTTAAACATTACAATCCATTTCTTATTTCAGTAGCCACAAGTAGATCATCTATAGGAGTTGTAATTGGAGTGACATTCTCAATATTGTTACTAATAGTAGCAGCAGGGGCAGTATTTGGAGTGGTAGTGTTCATCAGGTTTAAAAGGTGATATTGATTTGTTAGTTATTTTTATCATTTTTGTTTAGATTGAAGTATGCACAAATTAAAAAAGAAGAGAGTGGCAATAATGAAATTGAGCTCCTGTCAGCAAACAAGAAGGATTCATCTGGTAAGTGTGTACAAATTTCTAATAAAGAGAATATAATTATTTTGATCAAAAAGATCATTCATGTACCACTGGATTGGATGACACAGATACAAACAATGAAAATAATCCAATACAGATTGAGTCAGGTAGACTATTAAATCATTCACATTGTACACTATGATTATATCTATACCATAGTGTACTCTGCTGTACATAATGAAGATATTATCCCACCAGTTTATGAACCAACATACACTGATATAGATACACTGAAAGTATCTCCTCCTACTGTATATAACACTCCTAAATTTGATCCAAAAATTCCTCTCACTCTACCAGTATCAGTGGATGAGCTGGGTACTCATGTAGCTACTTGTCATAGCAATGGGTTTGATGAGCAATATGAAGTAAATGATCTTATAAATATCTAAATAATACTTTAAACATTACTGTCTATAGAATCTTAGCAATCCACATAGCAAGCGATGTACTATTGGACATCGTGATGAGAATTCAGGATTTAATAGATTCAAAAACATTACAGTTTGTATGTACATGTGATTAGTAAATTTTGTTTAATTCTTTTACTCATCAGATGATGATAACAGGATAATATTGAAACCTAATCCTAATTTGGATATGTGTGAAAGAGAATATATTAATGCTAGTTATATTGATGTAAGTCTATGCTTTACTGAATTATCTCTATCAGTATTATGATTACTGCATAGGGATACAGTAGCAGTAACAAGTTTATAGCATCACAAGGTAATATAGAGTGAATAATGCATAGATATACTTATTCAATGAAGGTCCAATGAAGAAGACATTAGTTGATTTCTGGCGTCTCATCTGGCAGGAGAAGCCAGTGTCTATTGTAATGGTAACCAACCTGAAGGAAGGAACTAAGAGCAAGTGTGAGCAGTACTGGCCTAATAAGAGTGAAGAATTTGGACCATTTACTGTCATGTTAATAAGTCAACAGGTTTATCCTGACTTTGTTATTCGTCAACTTAATGTTAAAGTATGTCAATAGTACTACCATGAAATAACATTTTATACACACAATACATGTACATATGTGTTTACAGATACAAGATGGATCTAATGATAGTCATACACTGACTCAGTATCATTTAACCTCATGGCCTGATCATGGAGTACCTGATTATGCTACACCATTGATGTCTCTTCACAAACAAGTCATGGCTACTTGGTCTCCCTCTAAAGGTCCCATCCTGGTCCACTGTAGTGCTGGTGTAGGTCGTACTGGTACATTTATTGCTATAGACATAGCTCTGGAACAAGCTAAGAGAGAGGGAGTAGTAGATATTGCTGGTATTGTTAATAGACTGAGACAACAGAGAATGAAGATGGTTCAGACACTAGTAAGGACAAGAGTACATAGATTCATTCATTTATATTAACATTGTATAGGATCAGTATGTATTTCTTCATGATGCTGTGCTAGAGGCAATCATTTGTGGAGAGACAAAGATACCAACTGACAAATATCAAACAAAGCTTCAGGAATTAAAGGAGATTGATTCATCAACTGGTTGTTCTGGTCTTCAGTCTCAGTTTGATCTACTCTCTCAAGTGACTCCTGATCCTGATGATGTATTTACTAATACTGCTAAAGCTTATCCTGCCAAGAATCGCTCCAGCAAATTTCTACCAGGTTATAATATCATGCATAATAATTATTATATTTATATTTGTAACAGTTGAATTATTTCTTGTACCACTTCAAGAAGCTAATGGCTACATTAACGCATCATTTATTTCTGTTAGTTATTTTTCTTACTAACATAACTTTATATGAATTTATTCTTATAGGGTTTTCATGAGAAGAGGGCGTTCATTATAGCTCAGAGTCCTATGGAAAACACTGCCAGAGATT
>NW_003546929.1:42339-45659 GCF_000090795.2 Amphimedon queenslandica
TGGGATGTGATACAATTACAAGTGACAGATTGGCCTCAAGATGGAGTTGTTAGGGAACCACGTACTGTCCTACAAGTTATTGATGATGTTATACACAGACAACAAAAGATTGGAGGAGGACCAGTAGTGGTACACTGTAGGTAAGAGAGAGAGTTATACTGATAGACTAATGATGAGTAATTGATTATTGTGTGTGTGTGTAGTGATACAGTGAGTCGTTCAGGAGTGTATTGTTCAGTGAGTATTGGTCTAGAACAGTGTAAGGCAGAAGGTGTAGTGGATGTGTTTCAAGTGACTAAAGCTGTGAGAAGGAGTAAACCAGGAGCTGTGACTACACTGGTATATACTAGATATATGAGTGGGTACTAGTGTATTAATGATATTATCTGTTTACAGGAGCAGTATACTTCCATATATGATGTGATTGACATGTACCTTCAGATGAACAGCATGTATGGGAACTTTTCAGTTTAAAAATAGCATTGTGTGTAGAAATAATAGTCAGTTTTGTATGTGTGGTATAATTTATTGGTATAATTGTTTGTACTAATTAATATGTTTCCAATTTTTATTAGCAGTTTTGTATTTTAACTGTAGTTAATATTTTTACAATGAAGAAACATAAGTAACGTTGAGTGTTTATCTGCTTAATTAGCTCTTGTTTCTATTTTAGTTTCATGTTATTAATGTACATTGGAATTGTTATCAATATTTATGAGTTGTTACTTTTTTCAGTTCATGTAAACAATGGAAATAGTTTGTGTTACTATTGTGTAAAGTTTGCATTCTTCTATTGTGCTTGTAAATTATCAACTTTCATTGTTTTGTTATGTTACAAAGTCATAGCACATAACTCAGCTATAGCACAACAAAAACACTATGAGATTTATAATTTTTGCTTTGTTGACTTCGTGCTAATTGAATATTTTTCAATTTGTATCATACTCTATGTGGCACAGTTAAATAAAAGTATTGCAAGACTATTTAGGTTAGGTATAGCAGTGGTATAGCCTAGGCTATCAAGTAATTTGAAATGCTACTCCTGTTGACTCTTGTCTTCTTGTTGAGTGTCAGTGAAGTTATTAGTGAATGTCCACCTTCCTCAGGTAAGACACTGGATGTGTATAATAACAACTGTATAGGTTTTTATAGGTATCTACCTGAAGCATGGTGGAAACTGTTATACTAATGGATCATATTTTTGGGATAATACTGTCAATGAAGCTAATGAAGCTATATCATGTGTGTTACCTGATACTAGTCTAACTACTGGTCAGTGGACTAGAGCTGGTGATCCTGATGATCCTGTTGACTGTGACAATACTAACAATGATCCTTTTCGTTGTACTCTTGTCACTTCACCTAATGCTACTATCAATCTTTATCTTGAAGGGGGACTATCTCAAGCTCAAGAAGGCTGGTACAAGTGTTGTCTACCCACTAATTGTACAGATCCTAACACTAACATCATCTTTGCTACTATATTCAGTAAGAGGAGACTATAATCACTTACTGATGCAATAATTTACATTTGTAGGATATTCAGAGATAGAATCATTTACTGTTGCTGATCTTCCTTCTGATATGACAGTATATCCTCAGGAATACAAATTGAATTGTACTAAAATTGGGCACAATCGCTATGATATTAGTATGAGCATTGGTAGTACTGCATTGGCTAGTTACACTAATTGTGAAGATGGAGTTGATCATAGTCCTTGTCATGGTACTGTGTTAGTTAGTAGTAGCAACACATTAAGATATACTGTTGATATCACATGGGATGGAATGACTGTCAGTAGTGGATCAATCAGTCAATCAACCACTGGAGATCAAATGTATCAGTGTGTACTGGACAATATTAGTGGTGCTAATAGAACACGTACTTTAACCATAAAAGGTAATGTCTATTGATGATTCATGTTTTAGTATTATGTTTTAGTACCAGCAACTGCTCCCTCTTCTCTTACTGAGGTCAACCAGATAGCTACCACTATCACTGTCAGTTGGACTGCACTTGATTCATCTGATGCTGATGGATATGTAGTCAATGTCACTAGTGACACAGACACTGTGCAGACAGTACAGGTGGAGGGAAGTAGTAATAATACAGTCACACTGAATGGACTGAGAGGAGGAACAACTTATAGCATCACAGTCAGAGCCTATCAACAATTACTGGGACCTGCTAGTACAATCAGTGTACAGACCTTACCAGGTATTGCTACTACACCTTCTAATGTACTTGTAACATTGTTGATGTATTTCTAGTTATCAATTGGACACTAGTCTCATCCATTACACAACTCAATAACACTCAATATCGTATTGATTGTCTCACAACTACTGATATAAATCCTTCAACTGATGTTTACTGGTTAGTGAATGGAGTAATGAAGAGTAACTCAATGTATACATCAATTGATGTCCGGACATACAACAACACACTACTGGTATATCCTGATCCACTGGGAGTGTCAGTTAATGTTACCTGTATAGCAAAGATTGGAGGAGTCAACTACAGTCAATCTGTGGTATTACATGGTATGATTATACTTTAATCAATAGTAGATACCTTTGTCTCTTTTCTAGCTCCTAGTGGTCCTCCAAATAATGTGAGAGGGTTTATATTAAATGCTACTAGTATCAAAGTGAACTGGACCACTTCATCAATAACTAATGGATATGTGATTGAGTATGCTACTGGAGGTGTAACCAGGAATGTAGTATCTACCAGTGAAGAGGAAATTGTACTAACAGATCTCTCACCAATGAGTACCTATACCATCAGTGTGTACTCATATATAGATCTTCCTTCAGTTAATAGTACAGTAACAGTGTTAAGATTTGATGGTGAGTTATTATGATTGAGAGAGTGTAATTGATATGTGTTGTAGTTCCTAGTCCAGTAACTAGTCTCTCAGTATCTAATGTCTCAACCACTGGTATTAGAGTGAACTGGACTATTCCCAGTAGTGACAACTATGTAACATACTACACCATCTCCTATACTCCATCTTGTCCGGAGTTATCATCAGTGAATGAGACAGTCTCTGTTGTTCCTCATCAGTCCACTACAACATACAGTTATACATTAATAGGTCTGTACAGTGGTATGAACTATACCATCACAGTGAGAGCTGGTAATGTACTAGGAGGGTCTGAATTAAACATGACTGTACAAACTGAAGCAATAAGTAATAACTAACATAATTTATTATTTAGTTCACTAAATCAATTAATTGTTATTTTCAGTTCCTAGTGGTTGGCCTTCATCAATTCAAGTATTACAAGTTAATTCTACAGCTAATAATCTCACT
>NW_003546930.1:0-2499 GCF_000090795.2 Amphimedon queenslandica
ACCCAATGATGTTGAAATAGCAGCCGGGAGGAATGCTCTTCAAAAACAGAACTAGAGTCTCTTTAGCACTGTTAATGTATTGCCCAGACATGCTTCCACTGCGATCGACCACAAACACAAATTCACATGCTGCTTGAAGACTCTCAAACTTTGGAAAGAAGTCCAGCATAACGGCAGGACTGGATAGAAGGCTATTGCTTCCTCCACATGATTCCTCCACAGTAGCATGAGGAGTGTGTGGATCCTTTGATTGGATTAACAACACAAGATCCTTTACTAGATATTGATCCTTCAGATTAACGACCGTTGATCCTTCATTGATGGTAGTACTGATATTATGAGTAGGAGAGGTGACTGATGATACAGTGTCATTGTTTGACACTGTTAATGTAAACTGTGATATTGCTGGACCTGTTCCACTGCTACCACCAGTAGCAGGGATAGGAGCTAATGGGTCAGTAGAACCAGATGGTGTGTAACGAGGCTTCAAGACACTTGGTAATGAGAATCTAACTGACTCTCCTTCCAGTGGTAACTCTTCTACTAGCTTGAGTACTAAGACTGCTTCTCCTTTAGGTGGTAGGTTGCCAAGAGAGAGGCTGAATATGTCTTGTGTCTTCTCTTCACCGATTGCAGCAGTCAGTCCAGATGCTATGGCATCATCGTAATTAGCTCGTGCTTCTTCTTTCTCTTGTACCTAATATTAGGAATTAATTATAATGAACATAACCAAGCCAGTAGTAGGTGTAACTTAGTTCACAATAAATACAATAACACTAATGCTGGACTTTCTGTTCAGTTTTAATTGTAATGAGCATTTTGTTTCATAATGCATCAAGGGTCATGAAGTGACTATTAGATCATAGATATTATGATTACATCTATAATAATGATACGTGTAATGATATTAAGCAAGGTTATTGATAATACAATGTTAGGATATTATCCTTTGGCTTACCACTCCACGTATTGTCCTTCCAGCAATCTTTGCTTCCAGACCAACTACAGCCCCACCCTCATCCACAGGGAAACGAAAAGACACTTCCAGAGGATCATCAGAGCCGTTACGATAAGTAAGAGTGGTATCCAAACACGCTACATATCCTTTGATCTCTCCTGAGATTCCTACACTCTCCAGTGGAATCTTAACGTCTTTTCCACGGACAAGAAGACCAAATGGCGCTGAGGACTTCTTCGACATCTTTTACTGCGAAAATAAGTCACAATAATTATTAGTTATTGGACCCCACCCTAACAGCAGAGTCACTGTCACACCCCCAGTCTACTACTCTTCCAGCAATATTCTTCAGACTATCACTATGGTCTGTTGGTTAAAGGTCGAGTGAAGAAGAGCAGCGTCCCACTGGAGAGTGTAGGAATCTCAGGAGAGATCAAAGGATATGTAGCGTGTTTGGAGGCCACTCTTACTTATCGTAACGGCTCTGATGATCCGCTGGAAGTGTCTTTTCGTTTCCCTGTGGATGAGGGTGTAGCTGTAGTTGGTCTGGAAGCAAAGATTGCTGGAAGGACAATACGTGGAGTGGTAAGCAAAGACACTGTAGCTATTCATTGTGTCTTGACAATGTTGCATAAAACTATTAGGCATGGACCACTAACCATTAATCACTTCATAATCAAAATTTGACCTTGCTTTGATGCATTATATTATAAAGCAAAATGCTCCATTAAAACTGAACTGAATTGAGCATTAGCATCATTACAATTATTATGAACAAGGTTATATGTCTACTACTGACTTGGTTTATTAGGATTTTACATATTAATTGATATTAGGTACAAGAGAAAGAAGAAGCACGGGCTAATTACGATGATGCCATAGCATCTGGACTGACTGCTGCAATTGGTGAAGAGAAGACACAAGACATATTCAGCCTCTCTCTTGGTAACCTACCACCTAAAGGAGAAGCAGTCTTAGTACTCAAGCTAGTAGAAGAGTTACCACTGGAAGGAGAGTCGGTTAGATTCTCATTACCAAGTGTCTTGAAGCCTCGTTACACACCATCTGGTTCTACTGACCCATTAGCTCCTATCCCTGCTACTGGTGGTAGCAGTGGAACAGGTCCAGCAATATCACAGTTTACATTAACAGTGTCAAACAATGACACTGTATCATCAGTCACCTCTCCTACTCATAATATCAGTACTACCATCAATGAAGGATCAACGGTCGTTAATCTGAAGGATCAGTATCTAGTAAAGGATCTTGTGTTGTTAATCCAATCAAAGGATCCACACACTCCTCATGCTACTGTGGAGGAATCATGTGGAGGGAGCAATAGCCTTCTATCCAGTCCTGCCGTTATGCTGGACTTCTTTCCAAAGTTTGAGAGTCTTCAAGCAGCATGTGAATTTGTGTTTGTGGTCGATCGCAGTGGAAGCATGTCTGGGCAATACATTAACAGTGCTAAAGAGACTCTAGTTCTGTTTTTGAAGAGCATTCCTCCCGGCTGCTATTTCAACATCATTGGGTTCGGATCA
>NW_003546930.1:2898-9361 GCF_000090795.2 Amphimedon queenslandica
GTATATACTGGGCCGTCCGATGGAGCACGTTATTGGGTTTAGTGTGACTGGAGGAGAGAGTGATAATGGTATGCCTGTAGTACATCAACTAGCAGCTAAGGGTCTGATTAGGGATTGGGAAGGTGAAGGAGATAAGAAGAAAGATGATATCATTAAAATGAGCACAGAGTCAGGAGTAGTGTCCAGTTACACAGCATATATAGCTATTGATGAGGAACAGGATAAACCTATAGCAGGAGCTCTGAAGACATGGGATCTCACAGCAGTAGGTAATAGTCCTGCAACAGTTCTTGCAGGTAAACCAGCATGGAGGGGACGTGGTGGAGGCCCTAGAGTAGCACGTTTAGCAACTGCAAAAAATTCACGAGGAGCTGTTCCTTTATCAGGCAGTCGTAATGTAAAGAAGAGAAAAGTGAAATCTGCTGCTGTTCCAGTCTCTACCCTTTCTTCATTAGCTATTGAGGACTCAATGGAATCATTAGAGAACAGCAGCAGTGATGATGATGATGAAGAATGTATTGCACCAGCACCACGCATGAAATCTGCTGCCCGAAACAGTAGCAGTAGTAGTAGGTCCCAGCCTGGTCCTTCTGGTGGTTTGTCTCAGTTGATATCATTACAGGCAGCAGAAGGATTCTGGATTCTAAATGATTCGTTGGCTTCTTTGACTGGAGTATCAGTATCAGTATTGAAGTCAGCTTGTCCTGATGGTGTAAGTGTTAATGTGTGGGCTACAGTGCTAGCATTAGTGCTACTAGAGAAAAGGTTTAATAGTCAACGTGATGAATGGGAATTGGTGGCTATGAAAGCAGAGATGTGGGTACAGGCTCAACCTTTGACCTCTACTATTGAATCTCTCAAAACAATTGCTTCAACGACTATTAAATTTTAGGTAATTTCTTTTGTATAGATGTTTTTAATAACTTGTTTTTAGTTGATTTGATATTTGAATGAAAATTTTACATCTTTATTATTAATATTGGCTATAAATATTTTAATAATTTGGCTTGTTCGTGATAAGTGATAACTAATCTAGATTCCAATACTGATTGGTCATAATCATCAGGTAGCAATTATAGCTAAAAACAATGCTAACAGTTGTGAAGTCACTTTTGATGAACTACCATATCATTACATCATCACTCATAATTAGTTCCTAGGGAAATGAACCATGCATATGATTGGCAAATGCCTTGTGTTATTTGTCATGGCAACGCAAGGAATTCATGTGTGAAGCCACTTTGGATATGGTGTATACCATAATCATTACATCATTACTCACTTATAATAACCATTAACAAACACCAACAATACCTGGTATTATTTGCCAAAACATCAGTAAACTCTTAACGCCAAGCTTAACACAAGGAACTCATGTGTGAAGCCACTTCGACTATGGTGTACACCATATTATTACATCATCACTCACTTATAATAACCATTAACAAACACGGCAACTACCTGGTATTATTTGCCAAAAACCTACGTCAACTCTTAACATGATAAGCTCGTAGCACCATGAGCTGTGGGTATTCATTAGAATTGTGATACTCATGCACTTAGATGACACAAGACAATATAAATTGGTTTTGGGCAGCTTAAACTCAACAGACAACTAGACAATGGATAAATCTATCATGACAACTGAAGAGGCTAGTGTTTATCACAATATTTCTAATATCCAGCTAGAAGACGGATTGAATTTGATAGACAATCTCTCCCCTCAGTCTAGTGATAGTGTTCTTGATATGGGATGTGGGACTGGTCGTTTGTGTATGGTCCTTTCCGAAAGACTGAGTGATGGTGGGAAAGTACTAGGGATTGATCCTGACGAAGAAAGAATTAGGGTAGCAGATAAAGGAAGGAAAGATAGCATGACTAATCTCCGGTTTGCAGTAGGATCAGATCAAACTTTTCCTGAGGATCAATACGATGCAATCATTTCTTCTCAAGTCATTCACTGGATCAAGAATAAAGATGCCACTTTCAAAAGGGTATACGACAACCTAAAACCAGGAGGAAAGTTTGCATTTGCCACAATAACTAACAATGGGATACCAGATCTACTGGTAGAGCTCGTCAAGTTATGTGGATCAGATGCTTTTGATGCTGTGATGAGCTGTAGCCATTATGAGTCTCTTGATTTTTACAAGCAAAAAGCCAAAGAATATGGTTTCAGTGTTGTTCAGATCCAGTCAATCAACCGAGAATGTGTTTTACCAAACATTGACACCTTTATCAATTTTTACTTCAGTGCCTATCATGGGAGGTTTGATCGTACCAATCCTAACCTGAATGGATTGAGGGAGAAGTACTCTGGACAAGCAATAAAATGGACAATAAAACTTCTATTCATGGTACTAGCAAAGCCATCAACAACTAAATAAAAAATTAAAACTTCTCTGAGTAAAAATGTAGGAACTCATTAACTTTTTTTAATAGGCGTATAGAATTGTTTATTTTTGCATTTTTGTTTGTTAAAATTAATTTTAGAGTTGAGATCACTGTTATAATAACAATAATGTAACCATTAAATTTTGTAATGATTACTTCCCATTACGACATAACCATTTAAAAGCATAGAGCCTGCGGCGTATCAGATTGACAATTGGATTTTTTTAAGTTGCTCCAAATATGTGCTAAAGTCCATGTATCTACAAGGACTTGTGCTAAATTTTACAATTCTCATTTTTTACAATACATACACATGCATCTACTTATGTTGCCCAGAAAGTTTGAACTGATTCCAATCAAAATAGAATTTTTTTGAGCTTTTTAGTTACTTCAAAAGCTACACTGTGGAATCTCTCAAAACATTTGTTTCAATGACTATTAAATTTTAGGTAATTTCTTTCGTTTTGTCTTTGTTATAAAGATGTTTTTAATAACTTGTTTTTAGTTGATTTGTAATTTGAATGAAAATTTTACATCTTGATTGATAAAATAATTGGCTAAAATAATAAATATTTTAATAATTTGGCTTTTCCTGATAACTAATCTAAATTCCATTACTGATTGCTCATAATTCTCAGGTAGCAATTTTGGCTAAAAGTGACGATAACTGCTGTGAAGTCACTTTTGATGAACTACCATATCATTACATCATCACTCATAATTAAATTCCTAAGGAAGTGAACTATGCATATCTAAACTATGCATACCTTTATAATTGACAAATGCCTTGTATTATTTGTCAATTGTCATGGCAACACAAGGAAATGATTTATGTGTGAAGTCACTTTGGATATGGTGTACTATGTATACCATATCTTTACATCATTATCCTCTTATAATAACCATTAACAAATACCAACAAATACCTGGAAACACAAGTGAACTCTTAACATGATAAGCTTGTAACACCATGAGCTGTGGGTATTCATTAGAATAATGATACTCATAGACTTAGATCACACAAGACAATATAAATTGGTTTTGAGCAACTTAAACTCAACAGACAACTAGACAATGGATAAATCTATCATGACAAATGAAGAGGCTAGTGTTTATCACAATATCTCTAATATCCAGTTAGAAGATGGATTGAATTTGATAGACAATCTCTCCCCTCAGTCTAGTGATAGTGTTCTTGATATGGGATGTGGGACTGGTCGTTTGTGTATGGTCCTTTCTGAAAGACTGAGTGATGGTGGGAAAGTACTAGGGATTGATCCTGACGAAGAAAGAATCAACGTAGCAAATAAAGGAAGAAAAGATACCATGACTAATCTCCGGTTTGCAGTAGGATCAGATCAAACTTTTCCTGAGGATCAATACGATGCAATCATTTCTTCTCAAGTCATTCACTGGATCAAGAATAAAGATGCCACTTTTAAAAGGGTATACGAGAACCTAAAACCAGGAGGAAAGTTTGCATTTGCCACAATAACTAACAATGGGATACCAGACCTACTGGTAGAGCTTGTCAAGCTATGTGGATCAGATGCTTTTGATGCTGTGATGAGCTGTAGCCATTACGAGTCTCTTGATTTTTATAAGCAAAAAGCCAAAGAATATGGTTTCAGTGTTGTTCGGATCCAGTCAATCGACCGAGAATGTGTTTTACCAAACATTGACACCTTTATCAATTTTTACTTTAGTGCCTATCATGGGAGGTTTGATCGTACCAATCCTAACCTGAATGGATTCAGGGAGAAGTACTCTGGACAAGCAATAAAATGGACCATAAAACTTTTATTCATGGTACTAGCAAAACCATCAACAACTGAATAAAGAACGAATGTTCCCTGATTAAAAATATAGGAACTCATTATTTTATAGGTGTAATTGTTTATTTTTACACATTTAGATCTACTTTTTGTGTGCTAAATATTTTTTAATTTGAGATCACGGTTATAATGGAAATGATGTACACATTAAATTATGTGCTCATTATGACATGAACATAGAGCATATTAGATTCAAAATTATATTTTTAAAGCTGCTCAAAAATTGTGCCAAAGACCATGTGTCTACAGGAACTTAGCCAAATTTTGCTAGAAGGAAAAATTAGAGAATTCTCATATTTTATAATTTTTTCTCAATACTAATATATATGTACTTACTTGTCACACAGAAAGTTTGAGCTGATTTCAAATTTCCAATCAAGTTAGATTAATTTTTTTGAATTTCTAATTTGTTCAAAAAGTTCAAAAATTGAGCCAAGAAGCATGTACTAGTAGGCCAAATTTTGTCAAACCTAAAAAGAGAGAAATCTTTATTTTATACTTTTTCCTAAAGCATATGCATGTATAATACTTATATTTATGTTGCAAAAGAGTTTGAGCTGTTTTGATCAAAATTGGATTTTTTAATGAATTTTTAAGTTGCTTCAAAAAGCACACGTCAGCTTTATGAAGCCTGCTTTTAGCTCACCTTGTTCTTGTATAGGAAGAGCCATTAAAATTATTATCAACACTACAGGTCAGAAGCATATAAAATCTCAATATAACCCACTCATGTAAACCTTATATCAATTTATTAGAAATTGATTTCTATACCATAGGTATCATTTCTGCATCTTTTGTCAGTTTTGTGCATAAAGTGAAAATGAAAGTGTTAGTACTCCAATAACATCAAAGGTTTCTCGTATCCCTCTCCAGCTACATCAACTAGTCGGGAACTGACCCCTGGTGGATTTTCAGGTGATGATCTTGAACTTTCTCCTCAGCCAATAAGGTAAAAGAAGAAGCACAAACAAAAGGCAAACATAAGCACAAGCACTGGTTTCTTTTTAAAGGTTAATATAAATTTTAATGATAATAAAAATCTAATGCAAAATAATTGAACAGCTATAAAAATTTATGCAAATATAGTTATTTAAAAGAATGAGGTTTCAAGCACCTACTTAACAGTCTGAGAAGCAGTAGCTTTCAGAGATTCAATAGTAGAGGTCAAAGGTTGAGCCTGTACCCACATCTCTGCTTTCATAGCAACCAATTCCCATTCATCACGTTGACTATTAAACCTTTTCTCTAGTAGCACTAATGCTAGCACTGTAGCCCACACATTAACACTTACACCATCAGGACAAGCTGACTTCAATACTGATAGTGATACTCCAGTCAAAGAAACCAACGAATCATTTAGAATCCAGAATCCTTCTGCTGCCTGTAATGATATCAACTGAGACAAACCACGAGAAGGACCAGGCTGGGACCTACTACTGTTTCGGGCAGCAGATTTCATGCGTGGTGCTGGTGCAATACATTCTTCATCATCACTGTTGCTGCTCTCTAATGATTCCATTGAGTCTGTAACAGCTGATGAAGAAAGGTATTGATCATCATATTTGGGTGGAATAGTAGAAGATTTCATCAATCTTGTACGTTCCATTAGACCTAACGGGTCAATAGCACCTAATGGAATAAGGGGTTCATCGATACCAGTAACTGATGAGGGTGGAATAGCAGAAGATCTCATCAATCTACGAGCTAATAGAAAATCACTTGATGCTACATGTGATTGCAATGGTTCAGTAATAACTCTAGGGGATGAAGCAGCAGCATATTTCTTCTTTGCAGCAGACCTCATTAGTGGAGGAGCAGCTTCTTTTGGACTTCCAAAAGCAGAAAGTGTAAAACGTTTGGGTTTGGCATGTGCATTCTTAAAACTAACAGAAAGACTACTACCTACTGCTGTGAGATCCCATGTCTTCATAGCTCCCGCTATAGGTTTATCCTGCTCCTCATCAATAGCTATATATGCTGTGTAACTGGATACTACTCCTGACTCTGTGCTCATTTTAATGATATCACCTTTCTTCTTATCTCCTTCACCTTCCCAATCCCTAATCAGACCCTTAGCTGCTAGTTGATGTACTACAGGCATACCATTATCACTCTCTCCTCCAGTAACACTAAACCCAATAACGTGCTCTATCGGACGGCCCAGTATATTACCTGATAGAGTAGCAGTCCCAGTCATAGCTTTACCCCCTTTCAATATACCATACATAACCAGC
>NW_003546930.1:10255-12133 GCF_000090795.2 Amphimedon queenslandica
CAGATTAACGACCGTTGATCCTTCATTGATTGTAGTACTGATATTATGAGTAGGAGAGGTCACTGATGATACAGTGTCATTGTTTGACACTCTTAATGTAAACTGTGATATTGCTGGACCTGTTCCACTGCTACCACCAGTAGCAGGGATAGGAGCTAATGGGTCAGTAGAACCAGATGGTGTGTAACGAGGCTTCAAAACACTTGGTAATGAGAATCTAACCGACTCTCCTTCCAGTGGTAACTCTTCTACTAGCTTGAGTATTAATACTGCTTCTCCTTTAGGTGGTAGGTTACCAAGAGAGAGGCTGAATATGTCTTGTGTCTTCTCTTCACCGATTGCAGCAGTCATTCCAGATGCTATGGCATCATCATAATTAGCTCGTGCTTCTTCCTTCTCTTGTACCTATCAATTAATATTATAATTAATTATAATGAACGTAACTAAGCCAGTAGTAGTTCACAATAAATACAATAACACTAATGCTGGATTCTCTGTTCAGTTTTAATTGTAATGAGCATTTTGTTTTATAGACCCCCTAGGCGCTAAGACTATTTTCAATGAATATGATTACAATAATGATATTCATTCATAATAAATAAAATTTTCTTATATGGTATCCACCCACGATGTTAATTACTGATGGCAAGAAGGCCTCGAGATCAAAAGAAAATCAAAGGCGGTGACACCGCCTGGCCATTTTTCTGAGCGCTACAAGGTACTACAGGCTTACAAGCAGCATTTATGGAAAGTATGGAGGCCAGACTACATCATATAGACCAGGTAACTCTTGCTGCAACATAGTTTTCTTGCTATGCTTCATTTCGGCAACTTGGGCTTTGATCTGCCTTTGATGTGGAGAGCTTCTTGCCGTCAGTAATTTTAATCGTGGGTGGCTACCATAAATAATTCATACAAAATAGTCTTAGCGCCTAGGGGGTCTATAATGCATCAAGGGTCAAATTTTGATCATGAAGTGACACAAGCCATTATGCTATACGCAAGGTTGGATCATGTGACATAAAGTCTAGCTACAGTGTCTTTGGCTTACCACTCCACATATTGTCCTTCCAGCAATCTTTGCTTCCAGACCAACTACAGCCACACCCTCATCCACAGGGAAACGAAAAGACACTTCCAGAGGATCATCAGAGCCGTTACGATAAGTAAGAGTGGCTTCCAAACTCGCTACATATCCTTTGATCTCTCCTGAGATTCCTACACTCTCCAGTGGAATCCTAACGTCTTTTCCAGGGACAAGAAGACCAAATGGTGACTTCTTCGACATTTTTTATAGACCTCTTCAGGTGAGATTGACGATGGCCTATGAATATCATTACTGTTTATTACGGTATCCACCTATGGTGATGATTGGCCGCCATTTTGGACGGCAAGATTCAATGGAGGATGAATGGAGAAAAATCAAAACTGATTTTTTTCGCTGGCATGGAGCTTTTTCAAGCTACAAAAGCTGGTTGGAGGAAAGAATGGTCGCTGCTAAGCATCTCCTAAAAGGGATTTGGTGCAATATGAAGCATATTCTTTACTACAGCTTGCTTTCTGCATTATCCCATTCATACTCCATAGAAAGTTGCCGTCCACGAAAATTATTTCAGAGTCAGCTAGGCCCAGTCACGCCCCTTGCCGTATATCATTCTTTGACGTAATTCATTCTCACCCAAAGAGGTCTATAGGGGATAATGAAATTGCTAGCAATTTCATTATCCCCTATAAAAAATGCATGCTTGTGAATTCGACCCCACCCTAAATGCAGAGTCACTGTCACACCCCTAGTTGCAATTATGTCTTCTGACTACGAGTATCACTCTTGCTATCACTATGGTCTTTTGGTTCAAGGTCGAGGAAGAAGGGGATCCT
>NW_003546930.1:12822-14238 GCF_000090795.2 Amphimedon queenslandica
TATTATCTATGGGATAATGAAATTGCTTGTGAATTCGACCCCACCCTAAAAGCAGAGTCACTGTCACACCCCTAGTTGCAATTATGTCTTCTGACTATGAGTATCACTCTTGCTATCACTATGGTCTTTTGGTTCAAGGTCGAGTGAAGAAGAGCAGCGTCCCATTGGAGAGTGTAGGAATCTCAGGAGAGATCAAAGGATATGTAGCGAGTTTGGAGGCCACTCTTACCTATCGTAACGGCTCTGATGATCCACTGGAAGTGTCTTTTCGTTTCCCTGTGGATGAGGGTGTGGCTGTAGTTGGTCTGGAAGCAAAGATTGCTGGAAGAACAATACGTGGAGTGGTAAGCAAAGATACCGTAGCTACTTCTTGGGTTATGTTATTCTAACAACCTCCCATAAAGCATATTATAAAAGGCTGCCAGCTCATAAGCAAATTTGACACTTCAACAATGCTAGATTAAAGGCGGGTTCTCAATATGATGCATTGCTTTTCATGTGCTAGCATCACGACTGGAAGTGCTGTATAAACAAATGGGACCATGTGTCAATGCGTCAGATTCAAAAACATTTCTATTCTGACACATTGATGCATACTCCCATTGGTTTATACGGCACTTCCGGTCATGATGCTAGCACATGAAAAGGAATGCGTCATATTGAGAACCAGCCTTTAATCTGAAGATTAGCATCATTGTTATTGTGAACAAAGTTACGCATACTACTGGTTTGATTGCCTTCATTATAATTTATATATTAATTGATATTAGGTACAAGAGAAAGAAGAAGCACGAGCTAATTATGATGATGCAGTAGCATCTGGAATGACTGCTGCAATCGGTGAAGAGAAGACACAAGACATATTCAGCCTCTCTCTTGGTAACCTACCACCTAAAGGAGAAGCAGTATTAGTACTCAAGCTAGTAGAAGAGTTACCACTGGAAGGAGAGTCGGTTAGATTCTCATTACCAAGTGTCTTGAAGCCTCGTTACACACCATCTGGTTCTACTGACCCATTAGCTCCTATCCCTGCTACTGGTGGTAGCAGTGGAACAGGTCCAGCAATATCACAGTTTACATTAAGAGTGTCAAACAATGACACTGTATCATCAGTCACCTCTCCTACTCATAATATCAGTACTACAATCAATGAAGGATCAACGGTCGTTAATCTGAAGGATCAGTATCTAGTAAAGGATCTTGTGTTGTTAATCCAATCAAAGGATCCACACACTCCTCATGCTACTGTGGAGGAATCGTGTGGAGGGAGCAATAGCCTCCTATCCAGTCCTGTCGTTATGCTAGACTTCTTTCCAAAGTTTGAGAGTCTTCAAGCAGCATGTGAATTTGTGTTTGTGGTTGATCGCAGCGGAAGCATGTCTGGGCAATACATTAACAGTGCTAAAGAGACTCTAG
>NW_003546930.1:14544-20958 GCF_000090795.2 Amphimedon queenslandica
ACAGGAATATCACTACTTGAGACAGATATGTTGTGTGGTAAGGATGTACCATATGTTTTGTGTCAAATTGACTCTGATTGATTTTCTAGGATTTCAATCGGCTCCACCTCCAGCGCCTCCAATGGCCCTAGCCTCAAATTTCCAGCCCATGCTAGGGCCTACAATGGCTTCTGGGGGATCTTTTGGGGGTGGTGATTTCTTTTTTGCACAGAATTACATGCTCTCCGGAGGTCTAGGAGGACCTGGTGGAGGTCCTCCTCCACCACCTGGTACTGCATTCTTTAGTCCTCTATCAGCTCCTCCTCCACCAATGGGAGCTGGATTTCCTCCTCCTCCACCTTCTTCTTTTGGTTTTTCCTTCAATGCAGCTCCTGCTCCACCACCTCCTCCTTCTACTGATTCGCTGATTGATTTATCCTTTGATGATGTAGCTCCCGTAAGTTATTCTTCATTAGGTATTACTCCTAGGAGTGCAGACTTGTTTGGTTCCACACCACCTATGAAATCAGCTGCCCGAAACAGTAGCAGTAGTAGCAGGTCCCAGCCTGGTCCTTCCGGTGGTTTGTCTCAGTTGATATCATTACAGGCAGCAGAAGGATTCTGGATTCTAAATGATTCGTTGGCTTCTTTGACTGGAGTATCAGTATCAGTATTGAAGTCAGCTTGTCCTGATAGTGTAAGTGTTAATGTGTGGGCTACAGTGCTAGCATTAGTGCTACTAGAGAAAAGGTTTAATAGTCAACGTGATGAATGGGAATTGGTGGCTATGAAAGCAGAGATGTGGGTACAGGCTCAACCTTTGACCTCTACTATTGAATCTCTCAAAGCAATTGCTTCAAAGACTCTTAAATTTTAAGCAATTTCTTTTGTTTTTTTTTCTTTTTATAAACCTGTGTTAGTTTTTAGTGAATTTGTAGTTGAATGAAAATTTTATATCTTTATTATTAATTTTGGCTGAAATAATGATAATAAATCTTTCTAATGATTTTGATAGATTCTAATAGTAATTTACTGATTTGTTATCTCATATTTCTCAGGTATAATCTAGTTCAAAAAATGATAACAACCTTGAACTTGAAGTGAAATCACTTTAAACATAGTCTAGTCCAGGTCAACCATGTCATTACATCATCACTCATAATTAATTCCTAGAGAAGTAAACAATGCATATGATTGAAAATTGTCTAGAAAGCACAAGCAAATAATGTGAAATCACTTTGGACATAGTGTACACCATATCCATTACATCATTGTGCACTATAATAACCATTAACAGATATATATAGACTACCTGTTATGATTCTCCAAAACACAAGTAAATGTATACTCATCATAACGCAATAAGCTTGTAACACAATGATATTCATAAGAATATAATAATCATTATACTTAAATCCTGCACAGGACAGTAATAAATTGGTTTTAAACTCAACAGATAACTAGATAATGAGTAAATTTATAAAGACAAATGAAGAGGCTAGTGTTTATCACATACCTCTAAGCTCCAAGTAGAAGATGGATTTAATTTCCTCCCCTCAAGGTAATAATGAAATCACTTTGAACCCAGGTCTACCATGCCATTACATCATCAATCATAGTTAGTTTCTAAAGAAGTGAACCATGCCTATCATTTATAAATGCCTTGCGAGAAAACACAAGAAAAATATGTGAAGTCACTTTGAACATGGTCTAGACCAGAGATCTAGCGCTGTCTAGACCAATTGTTACATCATTACTTACTATAATAGCCATTAACACTTAACAAACACTAGCAACATAAGCAGTGGGTTGCTGTGGGTATATTCATAAGAATATGATAATCATACACTTAGATCATGCACAAGACTAGATATAAATTGGTTTCGTCAACGTAAACTCAACAGACAACTAGACAATGGATAAATCTATCATGACAACTGAAGAGGCTAGTGTTTATCACAATATCTCTAATCTTCAGGAGGAAGATGGATTGCATTTGATTGATAATCTCTCCCCTCAGTCTAGTAATAGTGTTCTTGATATGGGATGTGGGACTGGTCGTTTGTGTATGGTCCTTTCCGAAAGACTGAGTGATGGTGGGAAAGTACTAGGGATTGATCCTGATGCAGAAAGAATCAACGTAGCAAATAAAGGAAGAAAAGATACTATGACTAATCTCCGGTTTGCAGTAGGATCAGATCAAACTTTTCCTGAGGATCAATATGATGCAGTCGTTTCTACTCATGTCATTCACTGGATCAAGAATAAAGATGCCACTTTTAAAAGAATTTACGACAACCTGAAACCAGGAGGAAAGTTTGCATTTGCCACAGTAACTAACAATGGGATACCAGACCTACTGGTAGAGCTTGTCAAGTTATGTGGATCAGATGCTCTTGATGCTGTTACGAGTTGCAGTTACTATGAGTCTCTTGATTTTTACAAGCAAAAAGCCAAAGAATATGGCTTTAATGTTGTACAAATCCAGTCAATTGACCGAGAATATGTTGTACCAAACGTTGATGCCTTTATTGATTTTTACTTCAGTGCCTATCATGGGAGGTTTGATCGTACCAATCCTAACCTGAATGGATTCAGGGAGAAGTACTCTGGACAAGCAATAAAATGGACAATGAAACGTCTATGCATGATACTAGCAAAGCCATCAACAACTGAGTAAAGAACGACAATTTCTCTGACAAAAATAGAAACTCATTAACTTTTCTTTATAGGCTTAATTCTTGATTTTTCCATTTATTTTTTGTATGTTAAAAAGTAGAGTTGAGATCATTTGACATAAACAGTTCAAACATAAAGCATATTGGACTATGTACAGCAATTTATTGCCAAAAATGGAAATGTACTTATGTTGCACATAAGTTTTAAAGTTGCTAAAAATTGAGCTAAAGACCATGTACAGTACAAAGACTTTGGACAAATTTTCCAAAAATTAAAAAGCAAATTCTCAATTTTTATAATTTTTCTGATACATATGCATGTACTTATGTCGCATAGAAAGTTTGAGCTGGCTCTGTTCAAAATTGGATTTTTTACAAGTTTTTAATGTTGCTCCAAAATTGGGCCAAAGTTCAATATTAAGATTATAATTATGTTGATATAAAAGCATGAAGGAAATTATAATCAGAGTACATAGTTTGCAAACACATTTACATTTGTCAGCAAAATGTACAAGTACATGTATCATTATAATAGATCTACTCAAATTAATTCCAAAAGGAATTATCTCATACAATGCAAAAAGCAGAATACTGATATAATACAATAACATGAAACCAGAACTATTTTGTTAAATTACGTTACAAATAAAGTAGTCTTTTTTAGTGTGTTCCAAATTTTGAAGGGATTGCTGTAAACAATAAATTTCCCTACTAATTAATTACATTCTGCACATTTCCTCCTAGAGCTAACATAATTTAGCTGATGCTTTAAAGTTGATGGCTGCCAAAAACTATTTCATTTCAAACCCAAAACAAATCTCATTTTGTGGGATACAGTCCAATTGACAATTAATTTGATGAGAAGGAAATGTATATAATGTAACATTATCATTTATTAAAACCAGACGGAAAAGAAAAGGAAATGAAAATTGGTTTAGCTAGATGAACATGTTTGTATTACATAATGGAATTTTAATCATAGATCTTTCTAAATTCCCATTGATAGATTGACAGCCTATATAAAGTGGAGTGCAAGGACAACTTATGCACAGTCAACCATAAGAACATAGAGTTTGATCAAATCTATAACAGAACTGACAGTACTGTTCTAAAGATGAATAAAGTCTTGCTCCTTGCTTTCCTTGTTTTCTTGATTAAAACCAGCTACTGTGCTCGCACTGGTATATCTATGTTAGCATTTTTATTTTATAATTCCCTTTTAAAGGTGATGATACAGTAGATGAAAGGGAAGATGCAGAAGATAGCTTCCAAGAAACTGATGATCTAAAGTCAGGTACCATAAGTAGTAGCTTGAGCACAATACCATGTAATTAAATAATTCTTAAATATTATGCAGAGTTAACTGATACAGAAGTAGCAGAGACAAAAGGTAATACAAGTAGCCTAATATACCTAATGTATTATTACATTGTATAGTTAAAGATCAGGCTAAAATTGGTCTTACTCTTACACCAGATAAAGAGATTGTCCTAACAATCTCGCCAGGTGATAAAGGCAAGAAAGGAAATGGTGTTGTTTACACTCGTTGGGGAAAGACAACTTGCAGAGAGGGAGCAGAATTAGTCTATGCTGGATATGCTGGAGGCAGTGGACATGATGAGCATGGAGGAGGAGCAAACATTGTGTGTATGCCAACCACTGGTGTGGGACATCTCAGCACTCAAAATCCTGGACACCATACTTTCATGTATGGATCAGAGTATCAATCACACAACAAGATCTGGAGTAACCACGACTGGAATGTCCCTTGTGCTGTGTGTTATGTTCCTGACAAATCCACTAAACTGCAGTTGCCTGGTAGGATCACCTGTCCAGATTCATGGACCCAAGAGTACAGAGGTTACTTAATGGCAGAAAGCAGAGGACACCGAAGAAATCAAGTCTTTGAATGCATCGATGAAGCTGGAGAGAAGATTCCTGGCAGCAATAGGGATACAAATGGTGCACTGCTGTACTTTGTGATGCCCAAGTGTGACAGGGGAATCCCTTGTGGTCCTTATAATGCCAATATTGCTATAACCTGCTCCATTTGCACTCGCTAAGAGTTTCTAATATGGACTGAGGATACCGGACTTTAATAAATTAAGACTTTTGATGTGTGTGTCTGCTGTAGTTAGTATAATTGTTTTGGTTTATAAGGAATTTTGAATCTATTGATTTTAAATTATTTAATTTTTGGTCTGAGTTGGACAATTTAGCAAGACATGTATTCAACCCAATGTGCTTAATACTCACTCATAAGTACATGAGTGCATAAAAATTATTACTTGTCTTCTGATCATCATTGACTAGATTTAAGTGTCAATGTGTTTTCCTGTAGTTGCTTCCTGTCCCACAGTGTGTGACTGTGTCATAGAATTAGTGGTGGAAATGATGTAAACATTAAATTTTATGATGGTTTTACCTCATTATTACATAAGTAAATATTTAAAGCACAGGGCATACTGGATTTAAAATTGGCTTCTTGAAGCTGCTCAAAAGTTGTGCCAAAGACCATATACTGGGACTTTTGCCAAATTTTGCCAAAAATGAAAATTAGAGAAGTCTCAATTTTATAATTTTTCTTGATACATATACACAAGAGTGCTCTTGATATGCATGTTTTTATGTTGCATAACAAATTAAGCAAATTCCAATTAAATATGAATTTTTTATGAATTTTAAAATTTGCTCAAAAATTTACTCTCAAGCCAAACATTAGAATCAGACAATTCTCATGTTTATAAAATGTTTGCGATTTCTTGTGCATTTCAAAGTTGCTCAAAAATTAGGAAAAACTGAGACCAAGATTTGAATTTCTATCATTATTTGGTATAATATTGAGAGAAAAGCACGAAGGAATTTTAATCAGATTGCATAAGTTTGCATATGCACTTTACATTTGTTTGCAGAACATGTAAGTGCATGTATCACTATAATAGATTTACTCAAATTAATTTGTCTCTAATGCAAGAAGCAGAATACTGATATAATGCGATGACATAAGACTAGAACTTCTCAGTACATTAAATTTAAAATCTTTCTTTAGTAAATCCCAAATTGGGTGCAGCTATATACTGTAAACACTAAACTTCTCGAAGTTACTAACCTAATTTATAACATTCTGCACACATTTCCTCCTATAATGGAATTTAACTGATGCTTTAAAGCAGATGGCTGCCAGAAACCCATTTCATCCCAAAGTCAAAATAAATCTCACTTTCAGGATACAATCTAATTATAAAGGGTCTATGGTCTCATTGATAATTAGTTTGACAAGAAGGAAATGTATATAACATAACATTATCATTCATTAAAACCAAACGGAAAAGAAAAGGAAATGAAAATTGATTTAGCTAGGTGCACATGTTTGTATTACCTAATGAAATTTTCATTATAGATCTTTCTACATTCCCATTGATAGAGTGACAGCCTATATAAAGTGGAGTGCAAGGACAACTTATGCACAGTCAACCATAAGAGCATAGAGTTTGATCAAATCTATAACAGAACTGACACTACTGCTCTAAAGATGAATAAAGTCTTGCTCCTTGCTTTCCTTGTTTTCTTGATTAAAACCAGCTACTGTACTCCCACTGGTATATCTATGTTAGCATTTTTATTTTATAATTCCCTTTTAAAGGTGATGATACAGTAGATGAAAGGGATGATACAGAAGATAGCTTCCAAGAAACTGATGATCTANAGTCAGGTACCATAAATAGCTTGAGCACAATACCATGTAATTAAATAATTC
>NW_003546930.1:20968-24931 GCF_000090795.2 Amphimedon queenslandica
ATGCAAGTAGCCTAATATACCTAATGTATTATTACATTGTATAGTTAAAGATCAGGCTAAAATTGGTCTTACTCTTACACCAGATAAAGATATTGTCCTAACAATCTCACCAGGAGATAAAGGCAAGAAAGGAAATGGTGTTGTTTACACTCGTTGGGGAAAGACAACTTGCAGAGAAGGAGTAGAATTAGTCTATGCTGGATATGCTGGAGGCAGTGGACATGATGAGCATGGAGGAGGAGCAAACATTGTGTGTATGCCAACCACTGGTGTGGGGCATCTCAGCACTCAAAATCCTGGACACCATACTTTCATGTATGGATCAGAGTATCAATCACACAACAAGATCTGGAGCAACCACGACTGGAATGTCCCTTGTGCTGTGTGTTATGTTCCTGACAAATCCACTAAACTGCAGTTGCCTGGCAGGATCACCTGTCCAGATTCATGGACCCAAGAGTACAGAGGTTACTTAATGGCAGAAAACAGAGGACACCGAAGAAATCAAGTCTTTGAATGCATCGATGAAGCTGGAGAGAAGATTCCTGGCAGCAATAGGGATACAAATGGTGCACTGCTGTACTTTGTGATGCCAAAGTGTGACAGGGGAATCCCTTGTGATCCTAAGTGTTATAATGCCAATATTGCTATAACCTGCTCCATTTGCACTCGCTAAGAGTTTCTAATATGGACTGAGGATACCGGACATTCATAATTTAGGACTTTTGATGTGTGTGTGTCTGCTGTAGTTAGTATAGTTATTTTAGTTTATAAGGAATTTTTTGAATCTATTGATTTAATTTTTGGTCTGAGTTGGACAATTTAGCATGGCATGTATTCAACCCAATGTGCTTAATACTCACTCATAAGTATAAAAAATTATTACTTGTGATCATCATTGACTTTGCCTTAGGTTAGCCAGGCGGGCCTGACCCACCTGACTAGCTTTAGGTGTTAATGTGTTTTGCTTCCTGTCCCACAGTGTGTGGCTGTGTGCATCCTGTGTCACATAGAATAAAAACAAAAACAAAGTTTACTTGACTTAAGTTAAATTGTTTTTAAATGGCACAACAGCTTAAAAATTAAATCTAACTAATTTCAATTTCTTCAGCTAGGATAAATCCAATAGATATATTATAGCTCTCAATTTGTTAACATCTCATTGACATTCTATGTGTTCTAGTGATGGAAGTCAACAAAGCAATTTTTTGATAGCTGCAAGGATGTAGGCAACTGCAGGAATAGGAGGGCTGAAAGGCCAGAGTGGCAGAATCTTTAATAGTCTACTCTATAGACGGAATGATGATGCTAATGGCCCTGCCCTAAAAACTAGTCTATAAACTAGATACTGTGTGAATTTAAACTTCATCAAAAGTGAGAGATATAGAAAGAAAGAGAGTGTGTGATTGTGTATGTAAGAATGTGCAATAGCCAACAGGATGTGTTTTACTCATAAATTTACAATCAAAAACTAAAATTTAAATATGCAGCATGCAGCAAAAATATGATGTAAAACAAATTAACATGCACACAGCTTTAGTAATTGTTTAATGATATTGAACAGAATGTGAGGAGAGAAGCGGTTCTCTCACTCTGTCATAAGGTTCAAAAAATGATCCACTCAAATCAGCACGAGCTACTTCTTCTTGATTCTGTCGTGATAGATGAGGCCAATACTTTCTGACTTTAATCTTTATCTTTTCAAAGAGACCAGTTACCCATAAAAAATGTATAACAATAACACCAAAAATAGATGCTACAACAGCAGCATTGTAAATAGCCCTGATTATTATTAATCCATACTCATGATCACTTTTCATGAAGTACCAGCTAGACCCATAAACGAGAGCTAAAAGTGAAAGGAGAAACACATTAAAAATGTTGAGAGACATTCTCTTAAAAGGCCTGGCCAAAGATTCTACTGCAATGTATGCAAAAAGTATTGGTGATGCTATTGCCATCCCAAGAAACATATCCTTTCCTCTGAAGCAGACGTATATCACATAGAATAATATCACTATGAGTAATCTTGATACAAAAAAGAATTCTCGATTTCTTTTGTAAGGAGCATGTATAGCTTCATATACAGGACGTATATATTCTCTGATCCTATAATTGATCCTCATTAGTGGCCTACCAGCTAACAATACAGTCATGTATACACCTAATATAGGACCAACTACCAGTGATGTAATGATAATTAGCACTAGATGACCATGTGTTCCATACTCAACTGTAGGGTGTTTAAACCAAACCTGCATTGGTTCCTTGCTGGTGTTATTTGTGTATATAGTAACTGGTGTAAATACATCCATTATTGATGTCAATAAATATGAGAAGGAGATGTGCACAACAGTGACCAGAATTTGTACTGATGAATTGGCTATTTTGTTAGAGATTCTAACTGAGAATTTACTGAGAAAGATTATTCCAAGTAAAATACTTAATACATAAATCTGATAGACTGTAGAAAGACCTTGTTTCCATAGATTTGTCATCCCATTGTATAGACATAATGGATGACTTAACTGTGTATCAATCCAACCACTTACCAGCCAGTTCATTTCTTTTAAATTGATTGAAGGTGGATTGAAAAAGCCGAATATTTGTATACAGAATATAATACCATTAAGTGTGCCCGTAGTTAGTGTCAGTTTGAGAGCATATAATAAATAGATTATTAGAGGACCAGCAGGTACATATACTAATAGCATTAATAGCCACCAGTTACTGCACTGTCTACATTCAGATGAACCAAACACTGCACTGTAGCCAGTGATACACTGTGAACACAAAGGGCCTTCTCTATTTTCAACACACAATGGTATGGAGTTACTAAGATTATTGGAGTCTGCTATTGTAACATTAATGTGATCCACTACCAGTTTAGTTTTGCCACTTTTATACCTACAAAACTCAAAGCAGTTTAATGCTGCACCAAATACAGCAGTACCATTAAACAATTGATTCATAGTACCAATCCATTCTGAATTAATTCTTGTAATCGTAGGAATAGAATTATCTGATTCAGAGCTTATCTGACAATCAGGTTGATAGGAAGGGTAGCTTTTATGAAGTTTATGCAATGCTTTTGAGCAGACACATTTACCTTCAGTAGCATTTAGTTCAAATCCTATGGGACAATCAAGCAACTGTATACCATGCAGCATCAGTTTCAATGAAATAGAGCTGGATGATACAATGATAGCAGGGGATAAAGGATTAGGTTCATTTTCATTTTTGAGAAGCATTATTGCAACTGAAGTGCATTCATGTTGTTCTAATAAAGCTTGATTTGCACTATTAGTTGATACTTGCCAGGAAGGAACAGAAAAAGGACTTTTTCTATCTATAATTAATAATGATACAACTGCATATTGATTTGTATGCATGTAGCTTTCCTCTGCTGCTAATCTAAGTCTAATGGTTTGACCTGGATATATTACAATATTTGACAAATCAGCGTCATGAGTACAAATTTTGGAGCTAATATTACACAAGTAAAGTGAATCAGGAGGCAGTGAAATAATGTTATGAGGAGCTAAAGAGGTGACACGAAAAATTTTGTTATAAAGTTGGTTTAAATACTTATATGATCTAGCTATACCATTAGTAGAACAATCATACAAATTGCTACTGTAGATGGAACTACCTGCCTCCGTAGCTTTGTTATTAATAAATATCATTCTGATGTCAGCAGTACTGTTACTACACAATTGAAACATGCAATCGTCAGAGTCACTGTGATCGGAAGCAAATATTGCGCCACCTTTTGACAGAGCAGTATTATTGAAAAAAGCAGCATTTAATCCATTAGAAAGAAGAAAGTAACTTCTTCCATATACTTTAAAAGCAGGTCCAAATTCTCCTTTATTTTCAAAAAAGGCTATATTTCCGCTAAGGCCAATTGTTGCATCTGTGACATCAAAAACAGATCCCAAATTTCTATAATATTTTCCATCA
>NW_003546930.1:26752-31669 GCF_000090795.2 Amphimedon queenslandica
ATTATTATGTGCAGTTATATTATGAAGAGAAACATGTACTGCTTTAAAGAAGCTTGGACTATTGATAGCATATATACACGAACCTGTTGTGAAAATACTGTTATTTCTGAAAACCGAATTACTGAAAGTTACTCTAATGTTAGTTTTTGAAGAAGAATTATATGCACCAATAAAAACTGCACCTGTTAGAAAACTTCTTTCCATAGATGGATTTATGTTTGGATAGCCATCAAACAAGCTCTCACTGATCGTGACACTCAATAATTTATTCAACACATTCACAAACAATAATGAAAGACTTGATCCATGACATCTGTGATTATAAACAATGTTAGAGATGAACACTACTTGATCAAGTAGTGTAAATCCAAAATCACTTTTGAAATGCAGCACAAACATTGCTCCACTTGTTAAACCGCTATTATTGAAAAATTTTGATTTTTGAATAACAAAGTACACTTTAAAATGTGTTTGAGTGTAAAGTATAGTTAAACTATTTGCATTATCAATTGGAAGTTGACCGGTATCTGCTGTGACTTGCTGAAAGTCATAAGTTGAACACTTTTTGTTTAGTTGATAATCGATATTAATAGTTGCGAGCATATTTGTAATTATAGCTGTGTGTGTACTATTATTGCTGTTGTAATCAAAATAGTATACAAGAACACCACTACCAAGATTGATAATATTTTTGCCACTCTTTGATATAAATTTAGATCTACTAACATTTAAATTATTCATTGTTGCGTTCATTGGGTTAGTGGCTAGTATAGCAAAACCATAATAAGATGTAATGTTGACATCATCAATCAGTAGAATATTGATGGATGGGAATAGCAACACTGCTGATTGATATTGAGTGAAGTAAAATGGCTGATTTGTAGAATTAACAGTATCAATATTTGTACAGCTCTTTAAAAAACCACCACAGCCTATAAACACTAACCTTTGCAGAGTCAAGTTGTGTACGTAAACAAAAGAAAATCCAGTGGTTGGCCAATGTGAGTCATTACCAGGTTGATTGCAGTTGATGGTAGCAGGTAGTGATGAATCACTGGTTATAGTGAGTGAGTGGGTGGTATTGATCATACAGAATGATTCATTACCACTAATGTAATGAGTGATGTTTGTGGTAGACAATACTACAAGAGTGTCTCCCACTACCGGTGGATTACTGTAGCACAAAAACTGCTCCAGCTCCTTCTCTTGGGTCACGTTAATAACATGAAGTTGAGCTTCTGAAAATGACAAAGAAAGAATGAGGAATAATTGTAAACAGAGAGCCATCATGTTGATCATCTGTAAATATATAATAGTGTATTCCTTTAAAACTCTGCCTATAATGTAATCTATGCTGATTTGAAAGTAAAAGAAAGTTGAGTTTACAATATGAAACTTATGTTATTGTAAACTGTTATGTATACGGTGTTACATCTATTCTTAGACTAATTTCTTTCAGTTTCCAATTAGATCTAGCATAAAGTATTATCCAAATGAAGCCAAATGGTCATCATTCATGAAATATTTTAGAACAATGGTAGTCTTAGTACAGCAATGGTAACACAGATGGTGTACTGTTATACTTTGTGATGCCAAAGTGTGACAGGGGAATCCCTTGTAATCCTAAGTGTTATAATGCTATTATTGCTATAACCTGTTCAATCTGCACTCGCTAAGAGTTCCTAATATGGACTGAGGATACCGGACATTCATAATTTAGGACTTTTGATTTGTAGGTCTGGTGTAATTAGTTCAGTGTTGCTTTCATTGGTTTATAAAAAAATTTTGAATCTATTGATTTTAAATTATTTAATTTTTGGTCTGCATGAGTTGGACAATTTAGCAAGACATGTATTCAACCCAATGTGCTTAATACTCACTCATAAGTACATGAGTGCATAAAATTATTACTTGTGATCATCATTGACTAGATTTAGGTGTCAATGTGTTTTCCTGTAGTTGCTTCCTGTCTCACAGTGTGTACATCCTGTGTCACATAGAATAAAACAAAAACAAAGTTTGCTAAATTGTTTTGAATGACAGAACAGCTTAACAATAATTATTAAATCTAGACTAACTAATTTCAGTTTTTTTCCGGCTAGGATATATCCACTATAAATCTATTCTTGCTCTCAAATTGTTAACATCTCATTCACATCTCTATGTAATCTAGTGACAGAAGTCATTAAATCAATTTTTGATAGCTAGAACAATGTAGGCAACTGGGGGACTAGGAGTGCTGAAGGGCAAATTTCTAATAGCTAGATCTACTCTAAAAATAGAATGATGGATTAGACACATTTTGGAAAGATAGCTGACATACTCAAGACTCTGCCCTAACTAAACTTGGTATTTTTAAAATTAAAGCAAGATCTAGAAAGAAAGAAATAGATGCATGTAAAGATGTGCAATAGCCAGCAGGCTGTGTTTTACTCACAAATTACAATCAAAAATCAAAAACTAAAATGTAAATATGCATGCAGCAAAAACATAATGTAAATGAAGTAACAAACAAACAGTTTATGTAATTGTCTAATGATATTGAAGAGAATGTGAGGAGAGTAATGGTTCCCTCACTCTGTCATAAGGTTCAAAAAATGATCCACTCAAATCAACACGAGCTACTTCTTCTTGATTCTGTCGTGATAGACGAGGCCAATACTTTCTGACTTTAATCTTCATCTTTTCCAAGAGACCAGTTACCCACAAAAAGTGTACAATAATAATACCAATGAATGATATAACAACAACAGCATTAGAAATAGCAATAATTATCATTTGTCCATACTCATGATCACCTTTCATGAAGTACCAGCTTGACCCATAAATAAGAGCTGAAAATAAAAGGAGACATGCATTAAAAATGTTGAGGGACATTCTTTTAAAGGGCCTGGCTATAGATTCTATTACTATATATATTAAGAGTATTAGTGATGTCATTAAGTATATGTTCTTTCCTCTGAAGCACAAGTATATCATATACAGTAAAATAACTACGATTAGTCGTGATACAAAAAAGAATTCTCTATTTCTTTTGTAAGGAGCATGTATAGCTTCATATACAGGACGTATATATTCTCTGATCCTATAATTGATCCTCATTAGTGGCCTACCAGCTAATAATACAGTCATGTATACACCTAATACAAAACCAACTATCAGTGATGTAACAATCAATAGTACTAGATGACCATGTGTACCATACTCAACTGTAGGATGCTTGAACCAAACCTGCATTGGTTCCTCAGTGTTATTAGTGTATATGGTAACTGGTGTAAATACATCTATGACTGTTGCTAATATATATGAGAATAAGATATGCACAACAGTGACCAGAACTTGTATAGATGAACTTGCTATTTTGTTTGAGAGTGTAACAGAGAATTTACTGAGTAGTATTATCCCCAATAAAATGCTTAAAATATATAACTGATACATTGTCATAAGACTTTGCTTCACTAACTCTGTCATTCCATTGTAAAAACATAATGGATAACCTAAACTAATGTGAGTCCAACCATTTAATAGTATGTTCATTCCTTTTGAATTTATTGATGGAGAATTAATAAAGCCCATTACTTGTACACAGAATATAATAGCATTAAGTGTACCAGTAGTTAGTGTCAGTTTTAGAGCATATAACAAATAAATGAATAGGGGACCAATCAATGCATATGCAATTATTGTTAATAGCCACCAGTTACTGCATTGCTTACATTCATAAGATCCATACACTACACTGTAGCCAGGAGGGCATTGTGAACATAAAGGTCCTTCTCTATTTTTAACACACAATGGTATGGAGTTACTAAGATTATTGGAGTCTGCTATTGCCATGTAAGTGTCGTTGACTAGCAGTTTAGTGTATCCACTTTTATACCTACAAAACTCAAAGCAGTTTAATGCTACACCAAACACAGCAGTACCATTAAACAATTGATTGATAGTACCAATCCATTCTGAATTAATTCTTGTAATCGTAGGAATAGAATTGCCTGATTCAGAGCTTATCTGACAATGAGGTGTATAGGAAGGGTAGCTTTTATAAAGTTTATGCAATGCTTTTGAGCAGACACATTTACCTTCAGCATTTAGTTCAAATCCTATGGGACAATCAAGCAACTGTATACCATGCAGCATCAGTTTCAATGAAATAGAGCTTGATGATACAATGATAGCAGGGGATAAAGGATTAGGTTCATTTTCATTTTTGAGAAGCATTATTGCAACTGAAGTGCATTCATGTTGTTCTAATAAAGCTTGATTTGCACTATTAGTTGATACTTGCCAGGAAGGAACAGAAAAAGGACCTTTTCTATCTATAATTAATAATGATACAACTGCATATTGATTTGTATGATTGTACCTTTCCACTGCTGCTAACCTAAGTCTAATGGTTTGACCTGGATATATTACAATATTTGACAAATCAGCATCATGATTACAAATTTTGGAGCTAATATTGCAAAAGCAAAGTGAATCAGGAGGCATTGAAATAATGTTATGAGGAGCTAAAGAGGTGACACAAAAAATTTTGTTATAGAGTCGTTTTAAATACTTATTTGATCTAGCTATGCCATTAGTAGAACAATCATACAAATTGCTACTGTAGATGGAACTGCCTGCCTCTGTAGCTTTGTTATTAATAAATATCATTCTGATGTCAGCAGTACTGTTACTACACAATTGAAACATGCAATCATCAGAATCACTGTGATCGGAAGCAAATATTGCGCCACCTTTTGACAGAGCAGTGTTATTGATAAAAGTAGCATTTAATCCATTAGAAAGAAGAAAGTAACTTCTTCCATATACTTTAAAAGCTGGTCCGAATTCTCCTTTATTTTCAAAAAAGGCTATATTTCCGCTAAGGCCAATTGTTGCATCTATGACATCAAAAACAGATCCCAAATTTCT
>NW_003546930.1:31679-39372 GCF_000090795.2 Amphimedon queenslandica
AACAGATTAACATTAGTCAAGGCAAATAATCCTGCTTCTGCAATGCCTACAGGAGCATTTGTTTGAAAATTATTATGTGCAGTTACATTATGAAGAGAAACATGTACTGCTTTAAAGAAGCTCGGACTATTGATAGCATATATACACGAACCTGTTGTGAAAATACTGTTATTTCTGAAAACCGAATTACTGAAAATTATACTAATGTTAGTTTTTGAAGAAGAATTATATGCACCAATAAAAACTGCACCTGTAAGAAAACTTCTTTCCATAGATGGATTTATGCTTGGATTGCCATCAAACAAGCTGTCACTGATCATGACACTCAATAATTTATCCAACACATTAACAAACAATAACGAAAGACTTGATCCATGACATCTGTGATTAAAAACAATGTTTGAGATGAACACTACTTGATCCAGTAGTGTAAATCCAACATCACTTTTGAAATGCAGCACAAACATTGCTCCACTCGTCAAACCGCTATTATAGAAAAATTTTGCTTTTTGAATAACAAAGTACACTTTAAAATGTGTTTGACTGTAAAGTATAGTTAAACTATTTGCATTATCAATTGGAAGTTGACCGGTATCTGCTGTGACTTGCTGAAAGTCATAAGTTGAACACTTTTTGTTTAGTTGATAATCAGCATTAATAGTTGTGAGCATATTTGTAATTGTAGCTGTGTGTGTACTATTATTGCTGTTGTAATCAAAATAGTATATAAGAACACCACTACCAAGATTGATAATATTTTTGCTATTCTTTGATATAAATCTAGATCTACTAACATTTAAACTATTTATTTTTGCATCCATTGGGTTAGTGGCTAGTATAGCAAAACCATAATAAGATGTAATGGTAACATTTTCAATCAGTAGAATATTGATGAATGGGAATAGCAACATTGCTGATTGAAATTGAGTGAAGTAAAATGGCTGATTTGTAGAATTAATAGTATCAATAATTGTACTGTTTTTTAAAAACCCACCACAGCCTATGAATACTAACCTTTGTAGAGTCAAGCTGTGTACATTAATGAAAGAAAATCCAGTGGTTGGCCAATTTGAGTGCTCACCAGTTTGATTGCAGCTGATGATAGCCAGTAGTGATGAATCACCAGTTATATTCAGTGAGTGGGTGGTATTGATCATGCAGAACGATTCATTACCACTAATGTAATGAATGATGTAGGTAGACAGTACTACAAGAGTGTCCCCCACTACTGGTGGATCATTGTAGCACAAGAACTGCTCCAGCTCCTTCTCTTGGGTCACGTTAATAACATGAAGTTGAGCTTCTGAAAATGACAGAGACAAAATGAGGAATAATTGCAAGCAGAGAGCCATCATGTTGATTGTCTGTAAATAATAGCATATTCTTTCAAATCTCTATCTATATTGTAGTTTATGCTGATTTGAAATTGAAAGAAATTTGAGTTTACAATATGAAACTTATGTTATTGTAAACTGTTTAATACTAGCATATTATTCCTAACTCCTTTCAATTTCAAATTAGAATAATTAGCATAAAAAAAGACATGTATTCAACCCAATGTGCTTAATACTCACTAATAAGTACATGAGTGCATAAAAATTATTAGTCTACTTGTGATCATCATTGGCTAGATTTAGGTGTCAAAGTGTTTTCCTGTAGTTGCTTCATGTCCCACTGTGTGGCTGTGTCACATAAAATAAAAACAAAAACAAGGTTAACTTGACTCAAGTTAAATTGTTTTTGATTATCACAGCAGCTTAACTGGCTAATTTTGTTTTCAGCTAGGATAGATCCATTAGATCTATTTTTGCACTCAATATGTTAACATCTCATTGACACCCTATGTGCTCTAGTGACAGAAGTCAACAAAGCAATTTTTTGGATAGCTGCAAAGATGTAGGCAACTGCATGAGGGACTATAGGAGGGCTGAAGGGACTGAGGGGCAGAATCTTTAATAGTCTACTCTACAAATGAAGCATGTTTGGGAAGGAAACTAACATTGCCCTAACTAAACAATTTAATTAAACTTCATCAAAAGTAAGTAAGATCTATAGAAAGAAAGAGAGTGCATGTGCATGTAAGGATGTGCAGTATAGCTATCAATGCGTTTTTACTCACAAGTTCATAATCAATAACTAAAATGTAAATATATGCAGCAAAAACCATTGTAAATAAACTAGCAACACACAGTCTCATTGTTTAATGATATTGATTAGAACGTGAGGAGAGTAATGGTTCCCTCACTCTGTCATAAGGTTCAAAAAATGATCCACTCAAATCAACATGAGCTACTTCTTCTTGATTCTGTCATAATAGACGTGGCCAATGCTTTATGACTTTAATCTTAATCTTTTCCAAGAGACCAGTTACCCATAAAAAGAGTATGATAATAACACCAATGAAAGAGCTAATAACAGCAGCTTTGTAAATAGACATAATTATCACTACTCCATAATCGTGATCATTTTTCATAAAATACCAGCTAGATCCATAAAGAATGCTTAAAAATGAAAGAAGAAACACATTGAAAATGTTGAGGGACATTCTTTTAAAAGGTCTGGCCAAAGATTCTACTGCAATGTATATAAAAAGTATTGGTGATGCTATTGCTATCCCAAGAAACATATCCTTTCCTCTGAAACAGACATATATCACATACAGTAATATAATTATGAGCAGTCGTGATACAAAGAAGAATTCTTTATTTCTTTTGTAAGGAGCATGTATAGCTTCATATGCAGGACGTATATATTCTCTGATCCTATAATTGATCCTCATTAGTGGCCTACCAGCTAACAATACAGTCATGTATACACCTAATATAGGTCCAACTATCAGTGATATAATGATCATTAGCACTAGATGACCATGTGTTCCATACTCAACTGTAGGATGCTTGAACCAAACCTGCATTGGTTTCTTAGTGTTATTAGTGTATATGGTAACTGGTGTAAATACATCCATTATTGATGTCAATAAATATGAGAAGGAGATGTGCACAACAGTGACCAGGATTTGTACTGATGATTTGGCTATTTTTTCAGAGAGTTTAACAGAAAATCTACTAAGAATTATTATTCCTAATAATATGCTCAATAAGTAAACTTGATGCACTGCCAAAAGGCCTTGCTTCCATATCTCAGTCATCCCATTGTATAAACATAATGGATGACTTAACTGTGTGTGACCCCAACTACTTACTAGCCAGTTCATTTCTTTTAAATTTATTGATGGTGGATCAAAAAAGCCAAATATTTGTATACAGAATATTATACCATTGAGTGTACCAGTCGTTAATGTCAGCTTGAGAGCATAGCCTAATATGTAAATTGTTAAAGGACTTACAACAGCATATACTAATAGCATCAATAGCCACCAGTTACTGCACTGCTTACATTCAGATGAACCGAGCACTGCACTGTAGCCAGTGATACACTGTGAACACAAAAGCCCTTCTCTATTTTTAACACACAATGGTATGGAGTTACTAAGATTATTGGAGTCTGCTATTGCCATATAAGTGTCATTGACTACCAGTTTAGTGTAGCCACTTTTATACCTACAAAACTGAAAACAGTTTAATGCTGCACCAAATACAACAGTAGGTCTATCATTAGAAACGTTAGTTACTCCAATCCACTCGGTATTAGTTCTAGTGATTGTGGGCAAAACATAGTTTTCTCTAGAGTTTATGTGACAATGGGGTTTATAGAAGGGATTGCTTATACTAAGTTGATGCAATACACTTGAGCACACACATTTACCTTCAGTAACATTTAGTTCAAATCCTATGGGACAATCAAGTAATTTTATATCGTGCAACATCAGTTGTGATGAAATGGAGCTGGACAATACAATAACAGCAGGGGATAGAGGATTAGGTGTATTTTTATTCTTGAGGAGGGTTATTGTAATTGCAGTACAATCTTTCCTTTCTATTAAAGCTTGATTTGCACTATAAGCTGATACTTGCCAGGAAAGAACAGAAAAAGGACTTTTTCTATCTATAATTACAAACGATACAACTGCATATTGATTTGTATGTGTATATCTTTCCTCTGCTGCTAACCAAAGTCTAATGGTTTGTCCTGGATATGCTTGGATGCCCAAAGCAACTTTTTCAATACAAATATATTTAGTTCTGACATTGCATAAACAAAGTGAATCAGGTGGCATTGAAATGTGAGATAAAGAGAAGATATTGTGATAAAAAATTTTCAATTCTGTATTTGATCTAGCTATGCCATTAATTGAGCAATCATACAAATTACTACTGTAGATAGAGCTGCCTGCCTCTGTAGCTTTGTTATTAATAAATGTCATTTTTATGTCTGTACCACTATCATCATGCTTTTGAAACATGCACTCATCAAAGTCACTATAAACAAAAGCATATATAGCGCCACCTTTTAACAGAGCAGTATTATTAATAAAAGTAGTATTTGACTTATTAAAAAGAATGAAATGACTTCTTCCATGCACTTTGAAAGCTGGTCCAATTTCTCCTTTATTTTCAATGAAGGTAATATTTCCAATGATCTTGATTTGTACATCTGTCACATCAAAAACAGATCCAAAGTTATTGTGGTACTTTCCCCCAAAAATAAATAGTTCAGAATTAGTTATGGCAAACAATCCTGCTTTGGCAATGCCTACATCTGCTTGAAAGTTATTATGTGCAGTTATGTTTAGAAGATAAATGCTGAATTCACATTGACTTCCATGATTGATAGCGTACAGACACAAACCTTTTGTTGTATAAATACTATTGTTTCTGAAAACTGAATTGCTGAAAATAACTTTTATGTTGTTAGAGGAATTATATGCACCAATAAAAACTGCACCTGTGAAAAACCATCTCCCTATACCATGCATGCTTCGGTAGATGCCAGAAAACAAACTGTTACTCACATATGAAAATATATTTGATGCGTTTATCATCATTAATGAAAGACTTGTTCCATGACAACTGTCAACAAAAATTATGTTAGAAATAAACTCTACTTGATCAAGTACTGTGAATCCAAAATTGCTTTTAAAATATAGCACAGACATTGCTCCAATTGTCAAACCACTATTTTCAATAAATTTTGCTTTTTGAAGGACAAAAATTGTCTTAAACAGTGTTTGACTGTAAAGGATAGTCAAACTATTTGCATTGCTAATAGGGAGTTGACTGGTTGCAAACTGTTGCTGGATGTCAAAACTACATTCTCTGTCAATCATGTAATCAATATTAGAAGTTGCCATCATATTGGTCATTGTGGCAGTGTGTGTACTCTTGTTGTGATAATCAAAATAGTACATAAAAACGCCACTACCAAGAGCTTCATCATTGAGGCCTTTTATTGATGTACTAGAATTGATAACTAAACCATCTATTTTTGCATCCATTGGGTTAGTGGCTAGTATAGCAAAACCATAATAAGATGTAATGTTAACATCAATCAATTAGTAGAACATTGATGAATGGGAATAGCAACACTGCTGATTGATATTGAGTAAAGTAAAATGGCTGATTTGTAGAATTAATACTATCAATAATTGTACTGCTCTTTAAAAAACTACCACAGCCTATAAATACTAACCTTTGCAGAGTCAAACTGTGTACATTAACGAAAGAAAATCCAGTGGTTGGCCAATGAGAGTCGTTACCAGGTTGATTGCAGTTGATGATAGCAGGTAGTGATGAATCACTGGTTATAGTAAGCGACTGGGTGGTATTGATCATACAGAATGATTCATTACCACTAATGTAATGAGTGATGTTTGCAGTAGACAATACTACAAGAGTGTCCCCCACTACTGGTGGATCATTGTAGCACAAAAACTGCTCCAGCTCCTTCTCTTGGGTCACGTTAACAACATGAAGTTGAGCTTGTGAAAATGACAGAGAAAGAATGAGGAATAATTGCAAGCAGAGAGCCATCATGTTGATCATCTGTAAATAATAGTGTATTCCTTTAAAACTCTGCCTATAATGTAGTCTATGCTGATTTGAAAGTAAAAGAGAGTTGAGTTTCCAGTATGAAACCTATGTTATTGTAAACTGTTATACAGCGTTAGATCTATTCCTAATTTCTTTCAGTTTCCAATTAGATCTAGGATAATTTATTATCCCAATGTTAATAAATGAAGCTGAATGGTTATCACTGCATGCAATGATATTTTAGAACAATGGTCATTAGTACTATACTGAAAACAAGTTATTTCATGTAATAAATAACTTGTCATTGACTAGTGCTACTGAACACATAATAAAACTGAAAATGGAAGTCAATTTAGTTTGAATTCATTCAAAAAAGAGTAGACAATATTTTACTATTATCAAGCTCTTGTTATTATTCATTATCTCTGCATGCTCAGCCTATCAAAGGCGTGGCTCAACCTGACGCAAAATAGCCAAACACAAAATGGCTGGAGTCAGTGGTTTGTCATTAATTCTTCTGGCGTTCGTTTTCTCTCTTTACTGTGACTCTAATGGTCTACCACAGCCATCTGTGCCAATGTGGCCAACAAAATTTACCATCAGCTTTGACGTCTACATTAAAAACAAAGGAGACGATTGGAAATCTACTGGTGAAATGTACTATGATTGGAATTCAAAGGTATAGACTATTTTATTTTGTTGGTTTAAACTTTTGGAGGGGGATCTAACTTTTTGGGTTTTATTATTGTTTTTGGAGCTTAGTGTACAAAAAACAAAAGAAGCCCACTTATTAAAATTATCAAGGCACTTTAAATCTTGTTGTGCATTATGTCTCACAAGTTTTACAGTTAGCTGGATAAATTTTAAAAGTTTGAGACTTCTTAGTTTGTATAAAAGAAAATCCCTCTTTCATGGCAGATTAACACCACAAAATTGTATTCAAATTTCATGTCTCTCTTAGACATTTCGTGCTGACTACATAGGATGGTGCTTGCCTCCTTTCCCTTCTAATCACAGCGACTACTCCTGCTCATTTCTTGCCACTGGAAGTAACATGTATTTCATTAATCACACAGCAAGTGAATGGGACAAGTACGATTGCTGTCTTTTTGAGGGAGTAAGAAAATGATCATTATTAGTTATTATTCTAATTAAATCTTTGATGATAGGGTCTGGGCAGTGTTCCACCTGATTGGATGAAAGTTGGAGCATACAATGGAACTGATGTTATACAGGTATTAGATTTTAATTGTTTAATCCCAGTAAAATTGCACCAGACATAAAGGTTTTATAGTAATATTAGTAAACACTATTTAGCGTTACTAAGTAGGATTCACCCCACTTCAAAATGGCTGCTACGAGTTTATAGCCTTGCTATATAGTTAATGGCATGATACTAGTGTAGGAGTAATAAGATTCTGAATTGTTTTACATTATGTCTACTTAAAATTGACCTGATATACGGTATACATAGAGATTCTTTAATATGATAAATTTATAGCATTCAAGTTTTGGTTATAAACAGTCCATTGTTTTGATACCAAAAATAGTTTTTATACAAGTACATGTAATACGTATGTATTTATTTTCCTCTGTTGTTATGTGCTCCCTTATGCTATGCAAATTTTATAAAATCATTATAATGTGATACTCCTATTATTTGCCTTTCATTGTATTCATTAATATAGGACATACCTGTAGATGTGTGGTATTTTTCTGGAACAGATAACCCAGAGAAGCCTTGCTATTTTTATTGGAGTGGA
>NW_003546930.1:39382-45453 GCF_000090795.2 Amphimedon queenslandica
GACCGACAACTGGATTGACAGGACTTGATGATGATGATGATGAAGATGAAAAAAGGTGGCTGAACAAAACGGCCGTTTTCTGGATTTTTGGCTTTCCTCTCAGACAAGGTTTAGAGCCACACTAGTGGTACCAATGGAGTCCTCTGGTCAAGATGAGGTCCTCTATAAAGTCTGGTAAGCATAGGAGCTCGTTTTCCCGGTATAGCAAGGCTGCAAAAGTCGTGGCAGCCATTTTGAAGTGGGGTGAATCCTACTTAGTAACGCTACCGCGTTACTAATAGCCAAGCACAAAATGGCTGGAGTCAGTGGTTTGTTATTAATTCTTGTGGCGTTCGTTTTCTCTCTTTACTGTGACTCCAATGGTCTGCCACAGCCATCTGTGCCAACATGGCCAACAAAATTTACCATCAGCTTTGACGTCTACATTAAAAACAAAGGAGACGATTGGAAATCTACTGGTGAAATGTACTATGATTGGAATTCAAAGGTATAGACTATTTTATTTTGTTGGTTTAAACTTTTGGAGGGGGATCTAACTTTTTGGGTTTTATTATTGTTTTTGGAGCTTAGTGTACAAAAAACAAAAGAAGCCCACTTATTAAAATTATCAAGGCACTTTAACTCTCGTTGTGCATTATGTCTCACAGTTAGCTGGATAAATTTTAAAAGTTTGAGACTCCTTAGTTTGTATAAAAGAAAATCCCTCTTTCATGGCAGATTAACACCACAAAATTGTATTCAAATTTCATGTCTCTCTTAGACATTTCGTGCTGACTACATAGGATGGTGCTTGCCTCCTTTCCCTTCTAATCACAGCGACTACTCCTGCTCATTTCTTGCCACTGGAAGTAACATGTATTTCATTAATCACACAGCAAGTGAATGGGACAAGTACGATTGCTGTCTTTTTGAGGGAGTAAGAAAATGATCATTATTAGTTATTATTCTAAGTAAATCTCTGATGATAGGGCCTGGGGAGTGTTCCACCCGATTGGATGAAAGTTGGAGCATACAATGGAACTGATGTTATACAGGTATTAGATTTTAATTGTTTAATCCCAGTAAAATTGCACCAGACATAAAGGTTTTATAGTAATATTAGTAAACACTATTTAGCGTTACTAAGTAGGATTCACCCCACTTCAAAATGGCTGCTACGACTTTTGCAGCCTTGCTATATAGTTAATGGCATGATACTAGTGTAGGAGTAATAAGATTCTGAATTGTTTTACATTATGTCTACTTAAATTAAGAAAAACTGACCTGATATATGGTGTGCATAGAAATTCTTTAATATGATAAATTTATAGCATTCAAGTTTTGGCTATAAACAGTCCATTGTTTTTATACCAAAAATAGTTTTTATACATGTACATGTAATACGTATGTATTTATTGTCCTCTGTTGTTATGTGCTCCCTTATGCTATGCAAATTTTATAAAATCATTATAATGTGATACTCCTATTATTTGCCTTTCATTGTATTCACTAATATAGGACATACCTGTAGATGTGTGGTATTTTTCTGGAACAGATAACCCAGAGAAGCCTTGCTATTTTTATTGGAGTGGAAGAGACAGTGCTAGGACTCCTGTTGGGTTCTTTGGTATATCTCCTGTAGGCCCAACAATGCTTTTATACCGGGACTTTCAACCTCATTCTATTCCATCTGGTAAAGATATTCATATTAATAATGAAATTGAGAGACTATTTATTTGTAGTGTCATTAATGTGGTTTATGATCATTTTTAGGTATTAGTTTTGATCTACCAAATGGAAAATGTGACAATAAATGCCAGCCTCCATCTGATCTGCTAATGGACATTCAGCAACCAAAATGGCCAGAATGTCTGAATCAAACTATATTATAAACAAATTTATTGACTGCTGCCAAGCTGCATATGAATTTATTTTTATAAAGTTAGGGTGTGTCTTACATTATTGCTGTCATGGCTGAACTAAAGGTCACACTAAAGCTTCTTGGATTTTTCATTTTAGTTTCTTTATCTGCTTCCCGTGTCGCCCCTCCTCCAGTCCCAGCCTGGCCTGACAAGTTTACCATCAACTTTGATGTGCTTGTCGAGAAATATGGAGATGACTGGAAGTCCACTGGTACACTGTACTATGACTACAACATCAAGGTATGGACACTGCTTGTGTTTATTGGCTTGCATGGTATTGCTATGTAGAAATAATGAGCTTATCTTATTGTTGTACATGTAATTAGGTCTAGGTGGGTATTAATTAGGGTTTAACCACAGTTTTGATATCTACATGTACCATCCAACCCA
Source organism: Amphimedon queenslandica (assembly GCF_000090795.2). Taxonomy (NCBI): domain Eukaryota; kingdom Metazoa; phylum Porifera; class Demospongiae; order Haplosclerida; family Niphatidae; genus Amphimedon; species Amphimedon queenslandica. Next base: position 41,674 of record NW_003546930.1, read on the forward strand.
TGATACCTTTTACAAAATAGTGTGTATAAAACCACACACTCTGAAACATGCAGCTGTAACAGGATCCATGTCAAATCGTCAACAATTTTTGAATGGGCTTTAGGCCCTACTGTATATTAATTATACTCTTAAATTTTAGCATTTTCAAGGGGACTCTGATTTAGGGAAATGTATGATATTAGTGAAATATATAATATTAGTGAAGGAAGAAAATCAATGGTGAAACTCCCATTCAATAACGCAACATTACAGCTAAGAAGCTCAATCTATTATCAGCAGCTGGCAGCTGATTGCATTAGTAATTTAAAGTACGCTCTCTAAAAATGCTACAATTACGTGTCACAATTAATATCCACCTTAAAGATGGCTTCAGAGATACTACATGCATACATATAACGTATAGGGGGTATATTTCACGGGGATTTAATTTCGCTAATTTCACAGTTTTAAAAAATTCGTGAAAATTTTTATCTATGAAAATTGTTTTTTACCATACTAATAATGGTCAGTAGAAGAAAAATGCAAAAATTTTTCCTTGTGAATAGATTGAAAGGTGATTTTTGTGAAATATTTTCCCCGGGAAATATACCCCCTATACGGTATGTGTTAAGATATTGGGACTGACAGAGGTAGGCACAGACTGTAATTAACAATATGATTAAAACTCAAGTTAAGCAACGAGGAAAAACAGAGAAAGAGAGAGGGAAAGAGAATACACTCAAGCAGAGGAATCATCAAAGAGAGTAACTAAGAACAATAACAAACAGAACAAAACACAAGCACACACTGTGTATGCTTCACAACTATATCACTAGCCATAGCTACATGTATGAATAAGAATACCACAAACTAAAAATAAATTATTATTTATTAATAATACCGTGTACGACATATATTTCGCAGAGATTAAATTTTTTTTGCGATTTTTGCATTTTGGAAAAATTCGCGAAATTAAAACCCACAAAATAGCGTGCTGATTGTATAGTAGGTGTGGTAATTACATTAAAATTGCGAAATTTTTATTCCCGAATTTAAAATTGCAGCCAAATTGCGAAATTTTACACCCGCGAAATATGTGCCCTATACGGTAATTAGGATAGATTGACAAGTGTAAATTATAATACCTTTATTCTAATAGTATTTACTGATGGCTTTTATAACATAGAATTACATGTACATGTACATGTGCCGATGTATTTATAAATTCTTTTTGTTTTTAGACATTTCGTGCAGACTATATAGACTGGTGCCTCCCATTGTTTGATGATGGATCATCGGATAACAATGATTACTCCTGTTCATTCTTTGCTACTGCTGAGGACATGTTCTTTGTGAATTTTACAGCTAGTTCGGGAAAATGGGAAGATTATGACTGCTGTCTTTTTGAAGCGGTATGTCTAATGTACCTTGTTGGCAGATTCATCATTTGTATTGTATAGGGGTTGGCTGCAGTTCCACCAGATTGGATGAAAGCAGAGCAATACAATGGAACAGACGTCATAAATGTGAGCATAATCTAGCCAGTCAAATGAAGAATGTATGCTATGTAGAAAGCTTGAGTTGATTCCGACAAATAATTTTTTAGTTATAAGCATTTTTAAAGATCAAGCCAATTTTTCAAAAATAGCCAAGGCTATAGCCCATGGTATTTTTCAAAAAATGGCCCCAAAATCACACCAAATTTTTATTACATTTTCTGATACATATTGATGTCCTTATGCTATGTAGAAAGTTTGAGCTGATTCCGACGAATATTTTTTGAGTTATAAGCATTTTTAAAGATTGAGCCAATTTTTGAAAAATAGCCAAGGCTATATAGCCCATGGTATTTTTCAAAAAATGGCCCCAAAATCACACCAAATTTTTATTACATTTTCTGATGCATATTGATGTCGTTATGCTATGTAGAAAATTTGAGCTGACTCCGATAAATATTTTTTGAGTTATAAGCATTTTTTTAATGCCAAAATTTTGAAAAATACCCAAGACTATAGCCCATGGTTTTTTCTAAAAAACGGCTCCGAAATCACCCCAAATTTTTATTACATTTTCTGATACATATTGATGTCCTTATGCTATGTAGAAAGTTTGAGCTGATTCCGACAAATATTTTTTGAGTTATAAGCATTTTTAAAAATGCCAAAATTCTGAAAAATACCCAAGACTATAGCCCATGGTTTTTTCTAAAAAATGGCTCCGAAATCACCCCAATTTTTTATTACATTTTCTGATACATATTGATGTCCTCTTGCTGTGTAGAAAGTTTGAGCTGATTCTGACTTCTATTTTTCAAGTTACGGCCATTTTAAGAAAATGCCAAAATTCTGAAAAATACCCAAGACTATAATAAGCCCATGGTTTTTTCCAAAAAATGGCTCTGAAATCACCCCAAATTTTTATTACATTTTCTGATACATATTGATGTCCTTATGCTGTGCAGAAAGTTTGAGCTGATTCCAACTTCAATTTTTTGAGTTACGGCCATTTTAAGAAGACGCCAAAAATCTAAAAAATACCCAAGGCTATATAGCCCATGGTTTTTCCCAAAAAATGGCTCTGAAATCACCCCAAATTTTTATTACATTTTCTGATACATATTGATGTCTTTATGCTGTGTAGAAAGTTTGAACTAATTCCCAGTTCAATTTTTTGAGTTACAGCCATTTTAAGAAAACCCCAAAGGCTATAGCCCATGGTATTTTTCAAAAAATGGCTCCAAAATTGCACCAAATTTTTATTACATTTTCTGATACATATTGATGTCCTTATGCTATGTAGAACGTTTGAGCTGATTCCGACAAATAGTTTTTGTGTTATGACCATTTTAAAAATTGAGCCAATTTTAAAAAATAGACAAGGCTATAGCCCATGGTATTTTTCAAAAAATCGCTCTGAAATCACACCTAATTTTTATTACATTTTCTGATACATATTAATGTCCTTATGCTTTGAGCTGATTCCAACAAATAATTTTTGAGTTATGAGCATTTAAAAAACAAGCAAATTTTTGGAAAAAGAAGCATGTTTTTTTCAAAAAATAGCTCCGAAGTCACCCAAACTTTTTATTACACTAATTATCTGAAAGTTTGAGCTGGTTTCAATTAAAATTAAAATTCGACAAAATTAATAATAGCAATACCGGTACTGTAAATAGTAGTTGGTATTTTGTCAAAAAAAATTCTCAAATTTTATATTGCATATACATGTACATCTTCTAAAATTGAAGTTAGTTAGTTTAGTTATGCTTAATTTGTGTAATTAATATTATTGCTGGATTTTATAGGGTATTTCTGTTGATGTATGGTGGTTCCCAGGTACTAGTGATCCTTCAAAACCATGCTATGGCTACTGGAATGCAAAGGATGAGCTCAAGACTCCTGTTAGGTTCTTTGGACTGTCATCTCTGGGACCAACAATACTTGACTATCGTGATTTTGAGCCTCAGAAGATACCACAGCGTAATTAAAATTTATTATTATTATGATATTATAATTTTTATATTTCTTTGTGCAGATATTGAAATGACCAAACCAAATGATAATTGTCAAAAGAAATGTGAGCCACCACTTGCTGATGTATTGAAGAAGTCTGCTGTTGATAGTGTAAAATGGTCTAAAATAGATTGGCCATCTTGCTAAATGCTAAAAAACATTTTAAATAATTATTGTGGTATTATATTATATTTTTTGCTTAGCCGCTTAATTTTTTGTTATGCATTAATTAAACAAATTAGTTTATTATTATTAAATGCCACGCCTCTCATTTAGCCACCTTTGATGT
>NW_003546931.1:0-3376 GCF_000090795.2 Amphimedon queenslandica
CAGTATGATAAGAATTCATTGTTAGGAAAAGGAGCTAGTAGCACTGTTTACAAGTTAGTCACAGCGATATTCAGCAATGATAATTTGCCACTTTTATATGGCAGGGGAGTAGGAACCATTTTTCAATTGGGGGGCAAGACAGATTGTGTGTATGCATGTATATGTATGAGAAAGGGGGTCTAGGGGTACCCCCCAGAAAAAAATTTTAAAAAGAGCTGCTCAGAGAGCAATTTTAACATGTTTTTGAACTACAATTACAATGTCATAATTATTATTATGACAGCAAAAAGGAGGGTGACCTGTCACCCCTATCACCCCCCTAGGTACAGGCCTGTAATAAATGAAATCATTGGCTGATATTGAGGGGGCAATGCCCCCTCTGAAATAATATTGGGGGGGGCAACTTGCCCCCCCTGTTCCTACTCCCCTGTATGGCGGGACTAATAAGCATGTCAATTTATAAGTTTCCTTTACATTCATAGAGGTACTTTTAAAAGGGAAGGTGTTGCAGTGAAAAGGATGAAAGAGGAATTATCTGATGATGACAAAAAGTTTCTATTAAGCATTAAACATGACAATATTGTATTGGTACATTGTATTGTGAGTTGTTAATAATACTAATCATCTTGGTGAAGTACTATTATTAGGAAAGTCATCAGGGTCTTGACCACATTGTTCTGGAGCTTTGTTTGGCTTCTTTTTATCAAGTTAGTTAACCTTATGATAATGTTTTTTTATACACATACTATAGTATTTCAAGAAATTAAAAAAAGTAATGGATAAATTTGATGGATTGACTGTTGTCAAAAAGAATGTGAATCAAGATGCAGTGAAAGGATTGGAGTATTTACATGAACAAAATATCGGTATGTTATGATGTACATGTACATACATTAGTAAGAAGTAAACTGAGTAAAACACTAGTGTTAGTTAGTATTCACACTTTCAGTCCATAGAGATATCAAGCCAGGAAATATTCTTTTAGTACAAAAGAGCTCTTCATCTGAAGTTAAAGCAGTCCTGGCTGACTTTGGAATCTCTACTAAATTGAATAATCGAGATGCAGTGACCACACAGAGACGTAGAGGAACTGATACATGGATGGGTCCGGAACTATTACTTGATGATATAAAAGCTTGTGTAAGTGTAGTGATTCAACAACATGATTTAGTATTTAATTTACAGAAATTCAGTCGAGAGTCAGATATATTTTCAATGGGGTGTGTCATATATTTTGTTGAAACTGGCGGAAGCCATCCCTTTGACAAAGGACATGATGATGATTACACTATTCATCAAAATGTCAAAAATTATGATCGATGTGATTTTCGTCTACTTCATGGCAAACCAAAAGCTACTGCTTTAATTAAAAAAACGATACAGCTTGACAGAGCTTCAAGGTACACATGACTATTTTTAATTTTACATTTTACTAATTTATCAATAATAATAGACCAAGTGCTAGTGAAGTATTAGATGATCCTTACTTTCAGGAAGATGATCCACAAGACACTATACATGTACCACCACAGCTGACCGAAGGAGAGGAAGCACCTCAGGGCGCTACACTACAAGATACCAGTGAGGTACAAGATGGGGCCAGTATTCCACCACCAGAGCAGAGTGTGACAGATACGTCATATGGTATGTACTAACACATTCACAAGTTATTATGAAATTATTTTTTAGGTAAACAGTTGCATAACTCTATGTCAGATATGTCTCATTCTCTTCCTCGATACATAGTTGATCAGTATATCAGATTACTTACAATTGTTGGTGTGAAATGTGACATGAAACCTGACTGGTCACTATCAAAAAAGTTTTTAGAGTTGTACTCCACCCACACATCAGAGAAGTCTCCACAAGTTGCTGCAAGTTATGTGTACAAGATACTGACTGGCCTGGGGTATGAAGAAATGGGTGACTTCAGAGCATACTTGCATACTGAAGTAGAAATTGACTCAAAAATAACTGAGGAATTGGAGAAAATTACTGAGTTCAGGCCAGCCATCATTAAAGTTGTACGTGATGAACTGGGTCCTCGTTTGGGTGACTATCAAATTGATCGCTATCGTATGGTTCTCACTGTACTATGCAGTATTACGTTTGATTCTAACAAGTCCTTTTTTGAGCTTTTCACTGATTTGACAGGAAATCTTGGGAAATACCCTCTCGCTGTTTCCTTGACTATTGGAGTCCTGGAAAGATCTGGTTGGGGGGATACAAAGAAATTGAAGCTGTTTTCATTACCAAACTTTGATATTAACACGTCTTATCCTAAAATATATCTCTGCCTAACAGTTGCTGATTACTATGGTAACATGAGTCAGAGGGACTTCAGCAGTGCTAAGGTCTACACCTCTTCACTTCACCTCAACAGCCACAATGTGTCTAATATGAGTAGAGTCCAGTTTACACTGTTACTGATGGAGCGTGGTGTTATTGAAGTTGGTGATGTCTCTAAAATTGAGGATAATGATCGATATCCTCTCTTCTTTAAGAAATACAAACAGAGATGCAAAGGTAAAGAAATCAATCCTTTCCCACTGAAAGTCATTACTACTTACAATAGGACCAAGCAAGGTGACTGCTCCAGCAACTGATGAGACAGTGGCAGTTCAACAGAGGAAAGCTCAAGCTACTTCAGGTCAAAGTCCATCAACTTCAACTGGTAAATAAACTTAATAATTAATCCAATATCAGCTATAGATTCATTAACTTATTTAAGTGTAATTGTTAGTTAATTATGCTGTTTTCTTTCCATTATAGATCAACCAAGCTTCTTGACTCAAAGCAGGAAGCATAAGGTATGTATTGGTGATTATTTACTTGCTATTTCATGTACATGTGTGTGTATGTAATTTAAAATATTTGTCTCCTTTCAGAAGTACCTGGTACAGCCACACAAGTCAATAAAGGACCAACACTATGTTCATGTTTAGAAAGACTCTTTACTTTAGGGAACTTGATAATTTAACATACCAATGCATTATAAGGCAGCAGTAATACTGGAATATGATTATTGCAGTGAAAAATTTTTATGTAAATTTAATAATTTTAAATAAGTTTAATTTTAATCAGCCACTCCCTAAAATGAATGCATTTCAAGCCTTCATAACCAGTGTCCATCTTAATGGATACAACTATGGATCAGTGACTATACCTCAGTTTGTTAAAGTGATGTTGGATTGACTATATGGACCATAGCTTTATAGTAAGTTGAGTAAAGCAATAAATTGATTATAAGTGGAGGGCTGTGTAGCATTTGTTGTAATACTATCAGTACATGTAATACATTCTAAAGAAAACATGTACTGTAATAGCAAGAGTACATAATAATATAAAGAGAGTATTGAACGGCCCTATAGAAGAC
>NW_003546931.1:4278-5194 GCF_000090795.2 Amphimedon queenslandica
AAGTCACAATCCGCATAACTCCAGTATACTGAGCCATATCACGTGATCAACCATGTCCATGTGGCAACATTATATGGCCCTTAGCTCTTAAAAACTTGGCAATCTCTTCCAATACAAGAAAGGAACTTGAAAAAGGCTGGAAAGATGAACTACAAAGGCAGTGCTGCTAGTATCCAGGAGTTTGTGCCCCAAGCACTTGCCAACTCGTGACAATGGCAACTCAATGTCTACGCGATAATTATATTCATTGATTAAGTATACTGGAGTATGCGGATTGTGACTTTAAGCAAATACGCCCTCATGCAGCAGCTTGTATAGGGCCGTTTGATACTCTCTTTAGGTATCATGTACTCTTGATAATAGTAATAGGGTATTTTGGCAAAAATGAAAAGTAGAGAATTCTCCATTTTTATTACATTTCCTGATGCATATACATGTACTTATGTTGCGTAGAAAGTTTGAGCTCATTCCAATCAAATTTGGATTTTTTACAAATTTCTAAAGTTGCTCTAAAATCGGACAAAAGTCCCTGTACTATAGTACATGGTCTCAGGCCAAATTTTGCCAAAAATGAAAAGAAGAGAATTCTCCATTTTAATTACATTTCCTGATACATATACATGTACTTATGTTGCGTAGAAAGTTTGAGCTGATTCCAATCAAATTTGGATTTTTTACAAATTTCTAAAGTTGCTCCAAAATCGGACAAAAGTCCCTGTACTATAGTACATGGTCTCAGGCCAAATTTTGCCAAAAATGAAAAGAAGAGAATTCTCCATTTTAATTACATTTCCTGATACGTATACATGTACTTATGTTGCGTAGAAAGTTTGAGCTGATTCCGATCAAATTTGGATTTTTTTTTACAAATTTTATGAAGTTTTAAAGTTGCTTAATACATGTAGGATGCAATATT
>NW_003546931.1:5204-11126 GCF_000090795.2 Amphimedon queenslandica
GATACTAATGGGCTAATGTTCATATACTGTATATTACTTACAGTCACTAGTCAATAAAAAAAATGGCACATTTGGCCTAAGTATAACCAGATTCCTCCAATTTAAGGAGGCCTCCATATAAAGGACAGTAAGGGTGCCCATAGGTATCCCTTTTAGAGAGAGGTTTGACTCAGGTACTGTCACTTATCATTATAGCTCATCAACAGCAGCTGCTATTAAAGATTAATACACAAAAGCATTGAGCAAGCATAGGTGGTAATGGGGAGGTATATAGATATTATTATAATAATTGTTATTGTTCAGTAATAGCTGTCAACAGCAGCTGCTACTAAAAATTAATACACAAAAGCAATGAGAACCATCTATCACTGGACTAATGGGGAGGTACATAGATTGTTATAATAATAATTATTTTTACAAATTCTCATCCAACAACAGCATCTGCTACTAGTCCAGAAGCTACTCAACCATCAGGTAATTACATATTAATAAATGATTCAATCACTGATGTACATTATATACTTGATGTTATCATCCTATGCTACGTAGAAAATTTGAGCTAATTCCGATCAAATTTTGATTTTTTATGAATTTTTAAAGTTTCTCCAAAATCGGACAAAAGTCCCTGTACTGTAGTACATGGTCTCAGGTCAAATTTTGCCAAAAATGAAAAGTAAAGAATTCTCAATTTTTATTACATTTCCTGATACATTATACATGTACTTATGTTTTGTAGAAAGTTTGAGCTGACTCAAATCAAATGTGGGTTTTTTTTAAAAACCACATTTTTTATAGTAACTGCTGGTATAGTTTGATTGTCAACAACAGCTGCTACAATTGAAGCTAATAGAGACCAGTCATCAAGTAGTTACATATTAATAAATGATCCAATGATCACTGATGTACAGTATACACTTATTGTTATTAGTAGGAACTAATGTAGTATCATATTGTTCATCTACTCAGAAGTTAACCAACCAATAGCCAGAACAAGTGACAACCACAAGCATGAAGAACTGAATTTACCGTAGCTTGCATGATTGTTAGATAAGGATTCAATTTTAAAATGCTCCTAGTTAAACAAGAGTATTTACCTCTGGTTCTTATTGTACCAGCCCTCTTAAAATTTATTGGCATCCCAATTTACAATTATTCATACTCATTATCAATGATACAGTATTGGACCTCATTCATTGTATGTTAGTCCTCACTAAATCAATTAATGTTTAACATAATGTCACCTCCTCCACATTATAATGAGACACACATTAACTGATCAATCATTAGCTGATACTAATGGGTAATGTTCATATACTGTATATTACATACAGTCACTAGTCAATAGTGTCTGCTGGAGTAGAGGAGGAGGTGTCTGTTATAAGGAGTGTATCTGTTAATAGTATCACATTGTACTAATAATAGTGATAATAGTATTTAATAATAATTGTCTTTAATAGTTGTTTGACGTTCCCAAACTGTTTGACTGATCCCACTACTGTCACTAGTAATGTTATCATATCTTCAATGAGACACAGGATATATTATAATAATTGTTAGTTTTATAGTAACTGCTGGTAGTTCGTCAACAACAGCTGCTACTAGAGACTAACGAATACCTAATAAATGATCCAGTCACTGATGTACATTATATACTTAATGTTATAAATAGGAGCTACTGCAGCATCTTATTGTTCATCAACCAATACATATACACCTTGACAACCACATGCATAATGAAATGAATTTTTGTACCAGTTTACTATCATACCAGATCCAGATTACCATTATCTGTACATCATTTAGTATTGTACATACAGTAGTGGTCGTCTCCACTGGAAGAGACACACAGATACATATAGAGGTGTCTGTTGTAAAGAGTATATCTGTTAATATAGTAATCACAATGATAGGAATTTTAGTGATTCTCAATCATCCAGACTTAGTCCAAATTCACATAAATGACATAACTTTATGTCTGGTCCTGTTAACTGTTAACAGTACCCCTGCTTGCCCTGATTTAAATACTCATATTGAGGTACATAATGATTGATGCCTTGTGCTGCATAGAAAGTTTTAGCTATTTCTAAAATCAAGAGTTATAGTTATCATTATTATTGTATAGGAATTGATTTGAAATAACTGAAGAATTCAAGACATCATTGACTACAATATGCATGTTATTATAAACTCTACTATCACAATTGTCACATAGTGGGAGGGTAGTAGTGTAATATATCTCTTTTCCACTTCTCTCAGAAAAAAAATCATAAAAATCCAATTTTGATTGGAACCAGCTCAAACTTTCTACACAACATAAGTGCATGTAAACATATTAGGAAAAATTATTAAAAATGGAGAATTTTGTCTTAACAATTTTTGTACCATAGTAGTCTCACAAGCCAGTACACCAGATTATTGAGCAATGTTAAGAATTGTTGTAGTGTGAATGGGACAGTGGGTATAATTCTACTTCCTCTCTTTCTTCTTTTTCTACCACAGATTAGTTCAAATTATAGTGGGATTCTCCCCTGCGTTGGTGGGCGTGGCTCTCCCACTGGGGACGTACACATTTACGTAAAGAGGATCCTACCTGAGTCAGTGTTACAGAAAGACTCAAAGATAAAGACTGGAGATGAACTGGTAGCAGTTAATGATTTAATAATACATAATGTAACTAAGGACTATGCTACTGAAGCTCTTACTAATGTACAGGGAGCAGTGAGACTACTACTGATACAGGACCTATGAATGAGGATGATATCTGGAGACTGGATTGAATGAATAAATTTATCTCTTTCTCTTCTTTATTTCTTCTTGCTTGTGCTTTGTTTCCTTTTTGTTTGTTTCTTTTTAAAATGTGTATATTTGTGAGTGTTTTTATGTTTTACAGTTTAAATTACACCCAATAACAATTACACCCACTTTCTACTGCAACAGTAACACCCCTCCTATGCTTCCTTATATAAAGGAGCATTCTGAGCATACCTTAAGTAGTAGGTAGTCTCACCTTTGTTTCATATTTGGCTGGTTTCACTGATTGCTGCTCTTCAATTCCTTTTACTGTTCATTGATTAACATGGCAAAAAGTGAGTACTCAGTTGTGTTGCTGTTTAGTTAGTTGGTCAAAATAAAAAATGAAGCACTATGGTGCGTGGACTCGCCTGCTGAGATTCACCTGAGTGATAATGTGTTACTTGTACTGTGATATTATATATAAAAGCAATTTGAAAGTAAACTGCATGCAATTACTGGTATTTAATTGTCAATGCTACACTGTATTTAATCTTTGTAACATGCCACAAACAGTTGCAGTGTAATAGTTGATTGTATTTCTATTTGTATTTCTCCTTCTATAGGTGCTTCAGATTTATTCAGAAGCATCTCTGCTAGACTTAAAGACTCCATATCATCTGACCTGTTTGTAGTGTCAACAAGTCTTTATGCTAAGAATCTCATAACAACCCAGCTACATCAGGAAATAACTGGGGCTCATGGTAGCAATTCAAATAAAGCTGCCAAGCTTGTTAATGTACTACAGGACAGTCTTGATGCTCACACTAATCCTGAGGCATATCTACAAGAAGTGTGTTCAGCATTGAAAGATGTTGGACAGAAGCAAATTGTTGATGTAGTGCATGAATTGGAACCTACATGTAAGTTAAACATCTGTCTTATCATTGTACATATCTATAACAATCATGGTTAGTGTCATTAGCAGATTTATTTTGTACTTCATGTTTTTCATCAAGGCATAGTCATAGTACCCATTATCAGAATATCTTTTATTGTATAAACTGTTCCCATGCACTCTCAGGCTTACTCATACCACTATCCATGCTCATACACACTCACAAGCCACAACAAGAATACAGATCTTTGTAATTTAATATACATACATGTAGGCTGAATTCAACTTTGCTAGTATTGTCCTTTTTAAATTTAAATGTACCATAACCATTGCAGCATCTAACTTTTAGACTATAGTAACATTATAACTACTATTGTTATCATAGTCACTCCCTCAGTAGCTACAGACAGCTCGCTACTGATAATACTGTCTCTCCCTTTGCTTATTACACATATTTACATAATTTTTTACTTTTTACAGTATCCATTTCAATGGTACAGCTTAATGACAGCAGCAGTGCTAGTATTCCTACTGATGAACATAAAGAAACTCCAGTTACTGATAGAGTACAAAGTATTCAGAATCCACTCATATGTCCCAACAACAACTGTACATGCACTATTATAAATAACCACATACTAATTTAAGCCATTATTTATATACCATCTATTGATATAGTGACTTTATCAATGTTAATTTTTAGGGATAAAAAAATGGCTGGAAGAAGGGGAAGTTGAGCTAGAAATCACTCGTATCAATATGCATGGTGCACCTGGAGCTACTGCTACTGCAACGGATAAAATTGATATAGAAAGTAAGAAATAAGTATTTATTAGTACTGTATTGCTCAATAATTAAATAAAATGAAAAATGCCAGCAATTGGACTCGAATATGACATCATTTTAAGTTATATACATAATAAGTTAGGCTATTTGGGGCAATCACTAGGGCACTTGCAGTGGTGTCTCTATATTTGGAAGATATTAGTGATGGTGGGTATTTATTTGAGTAGGTGTTTATTTAAGCAAATATTGTGTATTAGTTTTACTTACTTTTGACAAACTGAAATAAACATTATAAAAATAACTTAAGTATATTAAGTTAAATGTTGTGATTTATATTTCATTATTAAATGTTAGAATTAGAAAATTGGCTGAAAGAAGGTAAAGTTGTGCTAGAAATCACTCGTATCAATATGCATGGTCTACCTGGAGCTGGTAAAACATGTTCACAACGCCTCCTACTTAATGAGCCACCACCTGCACCTCCTGGCAAACTCACTGATAGTACACCAATAGCTTGTCGTGCTGTTCAAGCAACACGAATATCCATTGATGATAAAAGTAAGAAATGGAAGAGGGTTGAGATTGAAGATTTACTTAAAGAGCTAGCATCTCATTTAAAAAAAAAAATGAAGGATGAAGAAATATCTACAGAAGTGGATAAAGCACCAAAACCTAAAATTGATGCACCCAATCATTCAGATGAACTGCCACTGGCAAAACCAATCAAAAATGAACCAGCACCAACTAAGAATGAACCAGTATTAACCAAGAATGAACCAGTATCAACCGAGAATCAACTAGTATCAACCAAGAATGAACCGGCACCGGCTGAGAATGAACTAGCACCAGCTGAGAATGAAGAAGCCAAAAATAAACCTACTGAGAATGCTGAATCAACCAAGATAAACCAAGATACTGATATGAAAGTAATTAAAGAAATTGCTGATAGTCTTGCCGATAGAAAGTTTCAAGAATTAAGCACAAATTGGGTTTATTTTATTGATTCCGGTGGTCAACCAGCATATCGAGAGTTGCTACCTCTTTTTACAAGAGCAGCTGCATTGAATATCATCACCATTGATCTTACCAAAGGTCTTGATAAGAATTGCGAATTTCAATATCGTATTAGCCAAAATATGTTTCCTATTAAGACAAAGCTCGAGTATTCAAATCTTGATATAATCCAATCAACAATTAGCTCTGAAGCTATGTTGAATCCAATTGAGATTCCTTATGTCTCTGAGTCTGACATGCCTAAGCACCCTCATTATCTTATACTTGGAACACGTATAGATGAGCTGAAAGAGAAAGGTATGCTTAATAGGCTGGATAATATGAATAAGAAGCTGATAAATGAAGGTTTTAACAATCTCATTAAGCGAAATGAGGGTAAAGGTTCGGTTATATTTCCAGTTAATACGTTGCTCCTCGCTGGGTCTAAGGAAAGAGAAAAAGCTAGTGAAGAGCTTTGTACTGAAGTTTCTAATTGCAGAGTTGCCATAAAATGA
>NW_003546931.1:13467-15057 GCF_000090795.2 Amphimedon queenslandica
AATCCTTATGGTGATGGAGCCGGACAACTAGGTAAGACTATCATGAAGCATGTACAAATGTAGGTGCAATCTAATATAGGTATAGAAGATGCTGATAAAGTACTAATGGTTTTGAATAAAGCTCTGTTTGCTCCAACAAAATGGGATGACTTGGGGCTCAAGTTGGGTCTACTAATGACAAGACTCAATGTTATTGCAGAAAGTGGTGATTCTTTTAAGCACTTAAAGAAGACTATAGAAGCATGGCTAATGGGTGCAGACAATGTTAAAAGTAGAACATGGTGGACTTTGATCAATGCTGTAAGGGAAGCAGGAGATCATGCAGCTGCTGAAAGAATACCTGAGAAACTGAAATCCCTTTACAATATCACCCTTTAAAGAATTTGTTAGCAAAATGTAAAGTAGTTATTTTTGAATGAATACTGATGCATTCACTATGCATTTTTGTTTGTAATAATAATAATAATAATAATAAAGATGTGTTTTTTGTTTTTTCTCGGACTCTCCCTCCTTTCTTTCTTCATATTTACCTCCCAGTCCCTTGTTCCTGTTCATTTCTCCCTTCTTATTGTTTTATAATAATAATACTAGTGAGTGTGCTTTCAATTTGCTATACGTTTTGAGGATTATTTTATTTTTTTAAAATAATAATTAATTTTATAAGCACATAATTCTAGTATATAGAGTAGATCTACAAAGAGCGGTCATTGACATTTTGCTAGTTTCAGTATTAGGCAAGGTATAATGCAATGCCACACCTCTAAGCTTGAGGCTTGCCACTTTTGTCTATATTTTTGTATATAGTCTATACCGGTAGTAGATCTTTGATAGATAGTGGCCACATCAATAGCTGTGGTTTTGAAACCCAAGATGTTGTTTTTAAAATGAGAGACTGCAATAAGTATAAATATAGTGTATAAATAAGTGATAAATCTTGAGATGCTAATAGGAATTTATGAACACATTTTACCAATTTTTGGAGAGACTCTGGAGTCCCTCCAAAAATTGGTAAATAACACTTTTCACACTCGCCCAGTGTGTCACTTTTGATCTAAATGTACTTGTACTTGCAGTTCAGCTTTGCTACACAGCCAATAGTAATTATGCCTGAATCAGCAATATTGCCTAAAATGAATGAATCAAGTCTGATATTAGCACTGGTATAGTCCTGACAAGTATCATTGCTGAGATGCATGATACTCTGGCCTGAACCAGTGCAAAACCTTTTCATGAAAGTATCGTGACTGATTGCCCAAAATCCATGATCCAGTACTAATTTCAGGACTGATTCAGGCTAGCATCAATCCTGATTTAGATTTTAACTATTGGCTGTGTAGCTAAGCCTAACACCTCCCAAACAGGTGTTTGGGGCAAGGCCATGCACCTTATAGTAATTTGTACTTTGTTAACAACAGCTGCTACTAGAGATTTATTATGACAGCTAGGAAGAGACATATATGGTACACTCATAGGGGTAGGAACAAACTAAAAGTTGGGGGGGGGGGCTAAGGTATTATTTTTACAATTGATCATTAATACAAAGCATGTACTGAAATTAATACTGTCCAAAATATTAGCGTCTATGCTCAT
>NW_003546931.1:15615-18390 GCF_000090795.2 Amphimedon queenslandica
ATAGGCAGAGCCATGCTCACTGATTATATACTTATTATTGTTATAAATAAGAACTGCTGCAAATCATATTATTCATATACTAGTATTCAACCAATAGCTATGCATGCACCTTGACAACCAGATGCATATTGATCTGAATTTTTGTACCAGACCCCTTGAAGTTTACTGACATACCAAATTACCATTATGTGTATATTGTACAGTAAGTATGTCTTCATAGGAAGAGACACACAGATACATATTTAGTACACTAGTCAATAGTGTCTGCTGGAGTAGAGGAGGAGGTGTCTGTTATAAGGAGTGTATCTGTTAATAGTATCACATTGTACTAATAATAGTGATAATAGTATTTAATAATAATTGTTTTTAATAGTAGTTTGTCGTTCCCAAACTGTTTGACTGCTCCCACTACTGTCACTAGTAATGTTATCATATCTTCAATGAGACACAGGGGATAATTGTTAGTTTTATAGTAACTGCTGGTAGTTCCGTCAACAACAGCTGCTAATAGGGACTAATAAATAATACATAATAAATGATCCAGTCACTGATCATGTGTACATTATACACTTAATGTTATGAATAGGAACTACTGCAGCATCATATTGTTCATCATCTACTGTGTCTGGTAATCAACTCGATTATGAATAATTTTGTAGATGTTGACTCAAAACCTTTAGAATCAGAATGGCGTTTGATAGGATACAGTGTCTAAGTGTCTTGTATGAGTGGATATTTTGATAATATCTTTTGCATAATGTCATGTTGTTTCTGTTACAGTACCTACTGCTACAGTGTCATCTAATGGAAGCAGTAGATCTACTACTACTAGCAGTGCCAGCAGGCAAACTGTTAGTACTAGTAATACTGATAATGGGAAAAGGTCACTAGGTAAGTAATGTATCACAATGCTGAATAATCTATTAATTCATTACCACCACAGATATAGAGAATGTTGAAATGGTAACAAAGGTTTTAAATAAAGCTTTGTTTGGTGCAACAAAATGGGTGGACTTGGGCCTGAAGCTAGGTCTACTGATGCCAAGACTCAATGTCATTGGAGAAGGAGGTGGTGATGCGTATAAGCACTTGAGGAGGACAATAGAAGCATGGCTAGAGGGAGAAGATAATGTAACTAGTAGAACATGGCAGACTTTGATAGATGCTGTGGAGGGAACAGGAGACCGTGCAGCTGCTGAAAGGATACCTAAGAAACTAAAAACTCTTTACAATATTACACTTTAATAATGATAATAGCATAGTACAGTTTTAAGTAATTATTATGAGTTGAAATGATTGGCATATCCTTTTGGCAGAGGTGCCAGGAGCTAGTAAATAATTGTTATCATTTCAAGTAACAACAGGATAGGGGAAGGGCAGTATAAGGTTTGTCCCAGTACACAAGGAATGGAAAGGTGAATGAGTAAATCATATACTACTGAACTCTTCGTTAGGTTAGTTAAACACAGGAAGCTATCAGTTTTGATAGCAATCAGGTAGCAGGTATATATACCAGTAGTGAGTATCTGCTCACATTAGAAGTTGTTGAGAGTGTTCAGTAACAGAGCTTCATTCTAAACCTTTGACTGTTCTTCTTATAACTGACTAACATGCCAAAAAGTAAGTGCTTGACTATAATATGTAGCTGATGTATATATAATTCTAATCATGTGATGCTTTTGTACTGGTGTGCATATTCAGGTCTATAGGAATAACATAATTTAATTTGTTGCTGTCCTATCTGCCACTTGCTTTGCATGTTGTATACTTTTGTACTAAATTTATTATTTCTTCACACTTTAGAACTGGACATTGATGAGTTGGCCAATGTGATACAACAGTTAGAGGAAGCATGTTTTGCCAAAACTAAATGGAGGACATTAGGAGAGAAACTTGGACTGCATGATAATACACTGAATATGATCAGTGCAAATGAAAGAGGTGACATTGACGGTTGCTTTAGAGAATGCCTTTCAAAGTGGCTGAGAAGAGCTGATAATGTTGATAAAGTTGGTAAACCATCTTTTGATACACTGGCTGATGCTCTTGAGAAAATGAATGAGTGTAAAGATCAAGCTGATGCTATAAGTAAGTGTATAACAAGGACCACATCATTATTCTCATTATAACAACATTATTGCACCAAGCATATTAGTTACCATCTTGCGCCACATGCAATGGCAAAAGTGTAGATACTGTAACATTGTATTTGAAAACTGATACTACATGCAGCAGCTGAGCCATTTTAAAATTATCATAATATTTCCTAATCTACACTCTATCTTTAGGGAAATTAGCACAAGAAGGAGATACCGGCAAAACGGGAGAAAAGAATGCTAAAAGTACGGGTAAGTGAAAATCTAAACAGCAAATTTATTTGTACTTTTCTCTATATAGGGCCAAAAATTGACTCCACTAAGAAAAGCAGCAAAGGTAATATTGACTGCCTGTAACCAATTGTAGCACTTTAGTTAACAAGTCACAATCTAAGCTATGGCTCTCTGCTTAGGCTAAAGTAGTAAACAGATTTTGTCATGAAATTGGTTTGAAAACTAATTAGCTATTGCATTTAAAGTTTAAAAGTCTTGCTTAAGGTAGCAGTTGCAGAAACCCCAATTGTGTGGGAGGGCTGAGGGCCATAATCAACTTATTTCTGTCGGAGTCTGTCCCTCCAAACAAGCACAGCTGCTACTCATAACGCCCACGTATTAATAATAACACTACACACATAAAGTGCTTTGTATTGATAAAGATCTACTAAACTGATCCTCTTTA
>NW_003546931.1:21871-26337 GCF_000090795.2 Amphimedon queenslandica
CATGTACTACAACAGTACAGGGACTTTGGCCCGATTTTCGAGCAACTTCATATCCAACACAATTAAGCCCCTTGCAACATTACTTTATACTAATAACAGCACTATATAAATGTTTATTAGTTATTACATTCATAGTAAATCCTAAAAAGGAAAAAGGAAGTGAAGGAAAAAGGAAGTGGTAATAGATAGTCTAAACCTAAAACCTGCCCATTTGCTGATACTAGCATTCTTAAGTGAATAGCAATAATGGCTGAAGGAGGTCAGTTCTCTTTATAAAGTGTACTAATCTTTTAGCACTGTACTGTAGGTAAAAGTGCTAATGATGTCTTTAAAAAGACACTACCAGTCCTCACTAAATCAATTAATGTTTAACATAATGTCACCTCCTCCACATTATAATGAGACACACATTAACTGATCAATCATTAGCTGATACTAATGGGCTAATGTTCATATACTGTACCGTATAGCACAAAAATTTGGAGGGACAAAAATTTGGCGAATTTGGAGAATAGAGTTTCATTCGCCAAAATAAAAACCGCCATTTTGAGCCTTTATACACATGCTCAATGGCACGTGGCCACTAATTCGCCAAATTAAAATCTGCCAATAACCAAAATTTAGCAATTCGCCAAATTTTACTCCCTCCAAAATTTCCGGCTATATGGTATATTACATACAGTCACTAGTCAATAGTGTCTGCTGGAGTAGAGGAGGAGGTGTCTGTTATAAGGAGTGTATCTGTTAATAGTATCACATTGTACTAATAATAGTGATAATAGTATTTAATAATAATTGTCTTTAATAGTTGTTTGACGTTCCCAAACTGTTTGACTGATCCCACTACTGTCACTAGTAATGTTATCATATCTTCAATGAGACACAGGATATATTATAATAATTGTTAGTTTTATAGTAACTGCTGGTAGTTCGTCAACAACAGCTGCTACTAGAGACTAATAAAGATCAATCATCAGGTAATGACATATTAATAAATGATCCAGTCACTGATGTACATTATACACTTAATGTCATCAATAGGAACTACTGTATCATCATATTGTTCATCATATACTGTGTTTGGTAATCAACTTGATTATGAATCAATTTGTAGATGTTGACCCGAAACCTTTAGAATCAGAATGGCGTTTGATAGGGATATAGTGTCTTGTATGGGTGAATAATTTGACAATATCTTTTGAACAGTACTAGATTCACAATTAGATCAGTAAATGCAATGGTACTAGATTTTACAAAAATAATGGTGGCGATGCATACAAGCATTTGAGGAGGACTATAGAAGCATGGCTAGAGGGAGAAGATAATGTAACTAGTAGAACATGGCAGACTTTGATAGATGCTGTGGAGGGAAGCAGGAGACCATGCAGCTGCTGAAAGAATACCTGATAAACTTTAAAACCCTTTATGATATTACACTTTAATAATGATAATAGCTAGTGTTGTGCTAGTTCCAACGGAACTAGAACTAAATCTATTTTAGTACACCTATTTTTTTCCTAGTTCTAGTTCCAAGAGCTAGAACTAGAACTGAACTACATTGATACAAAAAACCAAAACTAGAACTAAAACTAGAATTTGACAAATTAAAGCACTGGAACTAAAACTAAAACTAAAGATTTAGCTATTAAGAACTTGAAACTAAAACTAAAACTAAAATGTGCACTTGTAAATCACTAGAACTAAAACTAGAACTAAAACGCTACCCTTTTAATAACTGAAACTAAAACTAGAACTAAAATGGAGCCCTTTTAATAACTAAAACTAAAACTAGAACTAAAATGGTACCCTTTTGAATAACTAAAACTAAAACTAGAACTAAAATGCTACCCTTTTAAGTTATTAAAATTAAATTTCATTAAAAATTATAAAAATCACCTTAAAATGGTGTATTAGTAGGACTAAAACTAGAACTATAAGGCCAGAATCAGAATTTGGCATGGAACTAAAATTAAAACTAAAACTAAAACGGAAGTACTAGTAGAACTAAAACTAGAACTGAAACTAGAAATGAAGTACTGGTAAAACTAAAACTAAAACTAAAACTAGAAATGGAGTACTGGTAGAACTAAAACTAGAACTAAAACAGAAAATAGAGTACTGCACAACACTAATAATAGCATAGTACAATTTTAAATTATTATTATTATGAGTTAAAATGATTGGCATATCCTTTTGGCAGAGGTGCCAGGAGCTAGTAACTAATTGCTATCATTTCAAGTAACAGCAGGATAGGGGAAGGGCAGTATAAGGTTTGTTCCAGTACACAAGGAATGGAAAGGTGAATGAGTAAATCATATACTACTAAACTCTTTGGTAAGTTAAACACAGGAAGTTGTAAGTTTTGATAGCAATCAGATAGCAGGAGTATAATACCAGCAGTGTGTATCTGCTCACATTAGTTGTTGACAGTTGTTGAAAGTGTTCAGTAACAGAGCTTTCTTCTAAACTTTTGCCTGTTCTTCTCTTTGCAGCTGACTAACATGGAAAGACGTGAGTGCTTGACTATGTAACTATTCTATGTGCTAATATACTAGCATTATAACTGTACTCCTTGTGACAATGGTGTAGTAAATGTTTCAATAAATTTTTGATGATAATTTATAATAACAGTTAACAAACATAATTTTAGGACTGTACAATCAAGATTTGAAAGAAGTGAAACAAACATTGCTGGATGCTGGCTTTAACAAAGCTGAATGGGAAGACTTAGGGTTGGAGCTTGGACTGAATAAAAAGACATTGAGTGCCATTCAAGCAGATAAAGGCAACACTAATGCTTGTTTCACTGAATGCCTTTCACAATGGCTGGTGAGAGCTGATCGAGTTAATGAACGTCATGGAATACCAACTATGAAGTCATTAGTTGCTGCTCTTAAAAAAATAGGAAAGAAAAACGAAGCTGACTATATAAGTGAGTGCATAACAAAGAACATCTCAATACTTTAATTATGCATCATTATCCTCATCATGACAACAATGAAAATAATGAACATGAATGATATGAACTTATGATAGCCTTGCACCATTGTAATTAAAAAAATTAATGAATAAAAATTCATGATTAGCAGTAATTTCATTTACCATTAACTTGATTATTGGCAATACTCAATATTAAAGCAGTATAGTCACAAAGTAGATATTGCTGGATAGTTATACATGTATATGTTTATTTTAGGTGCTATGTTTGCAGGAAATTCATCAGAAGGAAAAAAACCAGCTAAAAGTACGAGAAACTATAACCAGCACTAGTACTATAATCGGCTTATCTCTATCCACTCTTGCTGCTACTCATAAAACCCCATGCATATAGTACTAATACTACTACAATACACATAAAGTGCTTTCTTTCAATGCTACTAATCTATTAAAGTGATCTTCTTTATGTTGTCCTCTTTAGATGGAGGAGCTCAAGCAAGAGCTGGTATTGAGGAAACTAATAGACCACCTACCCTAAAACAAAGTAACCAATTAATACCACAATACAGTAGTTTACTACATACTATACTATGTCTCAATTCTGTTTGGACCGGAAGTGGAAGCAGCTGCAAAGGAATTTGAAAATGTAGCTCATTCTCATTCCTATCCCACATTCCTATAAAAGCTATTCCAGTTTTTCTTGGTTCAAACTCAGTTGGGACATTACAATAATTCAGATCATGCATGCTATGTAGCTTGTAAGCTGGTTTGGTATATAACTGGTTGCAAACAAGTACTATACTCAGCTCCTAATTCAAGCAAATCACACACACTAATACTTGCATCATGTCTTGCATCTGAAAAGGACAAAAGTTAAGTGGTTTTCTTTCAGGCCCACGAGTCTGGCCAAATGATGATGAAACTGTAAAATGCGTAAAATGTTACATAGTTTGGTACTATATTTATTATTTCTTTACTTCTTAGAACTGACCATTGATAAGTTGACCAATGTGATACAACGGTTAGAGAGAGCACGTTTTGACAAAACTAAATGGCAGGACTTAGGAGGGACACTTGGCCTGCATCCTAATACACTGAGAAGGATCAATAAAAATGAAAGAGGTGACATTGAGGATTGCTTTAGAGAATGCCTTTCCAAGTGGCTGAGAAGAGCTGATAGTGTTGATGATGTTGGTAAACCATCTTTTAATACACTGGCTAATGCTCTTCACAAAATGGATTGCAAACCTCAAGCTGAATATATAAGTAAGTGTATAATAAAGACCAAATCATTATATCTTATTGCAACAACATTATTATACCTGTGTACCAAGCATTATTAATTACCATCTATTGCACCACATGCAATGACAAAAGTGTAGCTACTGTAATTAACATTGTAATTCAATACTGATACTACACGCAGCAGACATGAGTAGAGGTGAGTGTCCTCGGATGTGATATAGCCCTCGGGCTATATCACATCCGAGGACACCTGCCTCAGGTCTATATCTTCTGTATATGACCGT
>NW_003546931.1:26397-31322 GCF_000090795.2 Amphimedon queenslandica
ATACACATATATTATAACATATTTGATTGCTGATAATTTCATAAATTTAATGAATTTTTTCATGACTGCATGAGTTCTTAATAACAAAACTAAGATATTTTTGTGAAATCCTAATTATATAGTTAGTAAAAATGTATAGCTTTAAAAGTTTTTCAGCTTTACACACAACCTTATTGTTGGAGATACAGTTGCAGAATCCATACAGCAGCAACACCTTGAGTACCATTATTGACTTATCTTTATCAGCATAGCTGCTACTCATAAAACCACAAACAGTGCTAATGCTACTACAATAATATTAGCTAGTATTAGTGTAATACTATATTAATAAGTATTAGTGCTAATTAATTAGGCATAAAGTGACGTTGACCTCTTTATGTTATCCTCTTTAGATGGAGAAGCTCAAGCAAGTGCTAGTGATGAGGAAACTGATGGACCTACATTGACCCCACCACCACAAGGTAACCAATTACTAACACAATACAACACAATCTTACTTATAAACAATTCTAATAATGTTATATCTTAACTTCTGACTTTTGAGCCAACTACTAAGTAAATTTAGATTTGAAATTAGCTTTAAGAATTTGAATTTTAATTCAAAAATGAAAAACATAATTTTACTATTGCAGGCTACTAAAAATGGCTACTATGTACCTAAAAACTCATTTTTTCTTTGTTTTTATGTAGATGCTGTAAATGTAAATGAATGGTTAGAAGAAGGCACAGTTGAACTAAATGTCAAACGTGTTCTCATGCATGGCCTCCCTGGCTCTGGTAAAACGTGTTCCCAGCGTCTCTTACTAAATGAGGATCCACCTGAAGAACCTGTCACTGACAGCACAGGAATAGCTTGTCGTGCTGTCAAAGCTACAAGAATGTCAGCCCATGATGATCGTATGGAAGAAATTGATGCTAAAGCTCTTCTTTTAAGGCTAGCACATGATCTAAAGGAAGCCACAGCAAAACAAAAGAAACCCCAACCAGAAGACCGTAGCACAAAACCAATGGAGGAATCTTCAGAGACTACAACAACAGAACCAGCAAAGCTAGCAGATGAATCAGGAGAGGCAACAAAAACAGGAGATCCAGCAGACGATACTGAAGCAAATAAAATAATTAGTGACATAGTCAAGGAGATTCCAAATGCAAAAGGTAAATTTGATCGTCATTGGGTATACTTTATCGATTCCGGTGGTCAGACAGCATTTCAAGAGCTATTGCCTTTGTTTACTAGACCTGCTTCTTTTAACATCATCACACTTGACATTTCTAAAGATATCGATGAGAAGCTCGAGCAGAAATATCGAATCGATGGAGAATCATTGAGTCAAATTGATAAAAATAGCACAGGTGATTCAAAGCCTTTTTCATGCACAAATATTCAGTTTTTAAAGGATGTTCTCTCTTCTGGAGCTATTTTACAGCCTTACCAAGCACAACAACCAATTGGATCAGAAGAGAACACCAGCACTGGATCTACAACTCCTCGGTGCCCAGGATATTTTGTCTTAGGTACACACGAGGATCAAAAAAAGGCAGGAGTCATTGAAAAATATAACGATGAGCTGAAAGAATTAAAATTGGGGTCTAGAAAAAAAGGCTATTTCATCATTCCTGCTGAACTAGGTGGTAATATAATATACCCAGTCAATACACTTAAATCTGGCCCTGACAGAGAAGCTGAAGCCAAAAAGCTTTGCAAAATAATATATAATCAAGTTTCTGGGGATGAAATCCATATACCTGTTCGATGGTTTGCTTTTGAGCTGACTTTGCTAGAGAAAGCAAAGAGAAAAGGCTGCAGCTTCCTTGAGATAAAGGATGTCTTACATGCTGGTGATAGCCTTCAAATGAATGCTGATCAAACAAAGGAAGCTCTACAATTTCTTCACAATGTTACCATTATTCTTTATTATCCTCAAGTTTTGCCAGATGTTGTATTCGTTGATCCTCATCCTATTCTTGATATTCTCTCACGTCTATTGGCTCTAGCTACTTATCAAATACCGCAAGACCATCTTGATCACTTTGTAAAGAAAACAAGCTTGCTAAATGAGCTGGAAGGGGATCTTAAGTGTAGAGGCTTATTCACTCTAAAATTTCTGAAAAATTTAAAAGGTGGTGAGGATTTTTCTGAGTCTGATTTTATCGGGCTTTTGCTTCACCTTCACATCATTGTTGAGACAGACAAAAAGGATGAAAGTAAAGAAAAAAAATATTTCATTCCTTCTGCATTGCCGCCTTGTCCTAAAACCAGATCAGCTCCAAAATCAGATATTGACCCATTGCAAATAGTCTGGTGCAGCCGTGAAAGTGAACCTGAAGATTCGTATGAGATTTTGCCTGTTCCCCGTGGAATTTTCTTTTTGACAATTGTCAATTTAATGAAGCGCAGCAAGCCACTTCAATTTCGTTTTGCTTCTAAATCCCCTGAATATTTCAGATATCGAGATGCTATGTCGTTTCGCGTTCGCCGTCAAAGGGATTACATTGGCATTGTTCATATCATTAAGAAAGACAGATGCATTGAGATTTATTTTGAAGCGCAGTATGATCTGGAACACTGTCTGCGAATTCGTAAAGCAGTAAAAGAAGCTATTAGTAGCAGTTGTGAAGCTATTAAAATAAAACCTGATGGTTATAAGTTTGCCTTTCACTGTCCTTCTACAGAAGGCTGCTACCGTATTGTCACAAATGTAGATGAGAAGAAAGTTGAATGCACTTCGCCCGGCACTAAATCACCTACTAACAGTGGGAAAGAGCAGCATTGGAGCTGGTTTGATAAAACTCAGAGCTTAACTGAAGGTAGTGTAATCTTTACGTTCTCTTCATTTAATTTTTAATTATTTTACATGTTATTTTAGTCACTCCCATACTATTATTTTATCATATTTGTTCATTTATGTTTATTATACATTTATTTATTTGTTTATTATAGAAAGAGGTTTGGATGATGCCAATGGTTCCCCTGACTCATCAGATCCAGTTCAGGCTAACACTGATCAGAAAGTTATATCAGGTATAGTGGGTTTCTTTTTGGACTGTAAACTTTTGTTCTTTTTTATTTTTCAAGCTTTAAAAATATAAATTAAACACATAAATCAGAGAAACACACAGAGTAGAAAGGAAATGAAAATAAAACAAAATAATAGCTGGTTTATTATTAAGACTTATAGAGGTTCTCTCTACCTTTTAATGCTCCTAGAGAAGTCATTGTGAATAATAGTGTATGGTTATTGCTCACATAAAAGATATACTTACATGTCAATAATTATAAACTTTTATAATGGTACACTGCATTTTTATGTAGCTATTTGCGAAATTCATTATTGACAATGTCAATATTAACTTTAAAGACATTCTACTATCACATCACTGACAATATTTTGAACGAGCAGCTGTTGTTTATTTGTATGTATTTCATGTGTATGAGATTCAGTGTACCAATAATACACCAATTACACCTGCTACCTGATGAAATTAAAATTATATTGTCTTAACCAATTGTTTTTACTCTTTCCCAAATTCTTCCACAGTTTCTAATGATACCACACAAGCCAATACAGCACCAGATTCTACTACTCCTGATGATGGTGTTACAGGCGCTGTAGGAGCAGAAAAAGGTAGTTCATAATTTTAAATGTATTTATTTTTGTTTTAACATTTTGACATGTGAATTATCTATAGTAATTATTAAAATTTTTGTAATTGCATACCGCGACTGACCGATCATCTAACTATTATTAAAGTTAAATTACCTAATCATCATGATGATATGATTACATAGCTAGGGGGTGGAGCCCCTTAATGTTTTACATTCTTCTAGTTATTATTGTTGTACAAAACAAGAATTGAGAAAGAGAGAAAGAATTAATGCATTACAGATGATAGCAATGCAAATGCAATTTAGAATTATTATTTATTTTCTATACATGCAGTCCCTGCTCCAGTCCCACTTCCTGAATTATTTCCAGAACTGGATGAAATGGAGTATGAGACAAAGCTATCTCAAGGTCATGTTAAAGACATCGTTAAAGATATTCGTGTTCTGCTGCTGACTGCCACTGAGGTAGAGCTAAGAGGAGTGCTGGGCTACTTGAAGCCGTTAGATGGTCGGAATAAAGTTATCAAATCGTTCATTAATGATATTTGGATTTACATTGGAAAGTATGGGGAGTATTTAGCTGTGGTTGGAAGGAGTGCATATGCTAAAGGTCAACAAGGTGGTTTAGATGCTTTGACAATCACAAATAAAATAATGGAGATATACAAACCAAGGTATATAATTGCAGTTGGAATCTGCTTTGGGATGGATCGAAGCAAAGTAAACCTTGGTGACGTAATTGTTTCTGACTTCATTGTGGACTTATCTAACTTTCGTAAGGAACCAGAGAATATCACAGCTCGTAAACCTCAACCTTCAGCAGGAACCACTCTTTTCCCCTTTTTTGGGGACACTTCTAAATTTAAAATAAAGCATTCTGATAGAGAAAATGCCAAAGAGGTCGAAGTTCATTGTGGTCCCATTGCTTCTTCTCCTGTTTTGGTCGATGATCCAAAGTTTAAAAAAGAATTAAGAGAAGTACGTCCTGATGCTCTTGCTGGTGAAATGGAAGGTGCTGCTATACTTCATGCTGCTAGACATGTTCATCATAAAGTAGAAGCTATTGTCATTAAAGCGGTTGGGGATTGGGCTGATGGGAAGAAAGATGGATACAGAGGTTGGAAGGATTTTGCATCTCATGCAGCTGCTACATTTGTTCATTATAAATTGAATAATGCTGCTCCAGATGATCTACAGTAGTATAGTGAATTAGTGTGCTATTATTATTAAATAATTTTAATTAATTTTGCATTTTGAAATAATTATTTTTCAGGTTTTTAAAATAATTATTGTGGCTTTTGAACAATGAAAACATCAA
>NW_003546931.1:31332-32646 GCF_000090795.2 Amphimedon queenslandica
CTTATTCAATTCTCTCAGCACTTCTACAGGTGACCTCCAGCTATCAGTATCCTTCACTGTACACGTATTGAAGAAGTTTGGATTCACTGGACTAGCTGAACTAACAAGATATGCTTCCCCTGACTTTAACATGGCATCCTCTTATCCTAAAGCAGACCTACTCTTGACTGTCACCTCCTTCTTGCCGTATGATCTTCATCCGGTAAGAGAGAGATCAAACGCCCTTACCTTCATAAGCAGTGTCCATCTTGATGGGTACAACTATAGATCAGTAGCCATACCTCAGTTTGTTAAAGTAATGTTTGATAAAGGAGTCATTATGATTGGAGATGTATCAGCACTGGATTCACTAATAAAACTGTACAGACCTTCTTTCTTCAATCAATACATGGAGAGAAGTAAACCCACTGATACTAATAGCACCATTACAATACCAGTACAAGAAACAATGGGGAATACAGCTACTGGTCAAACTGAGACAAAGAAGAGTAAGTTTGTATGTTAGTACTGACCAAACACCTCAATACATTATCTGATACATAGGTCTATGTTCTTATGTTGGGTAGAAAGTTTGAGCTGATTCTGATCAAATTTAAAGTTGCTCCAAAATCAGACAAAAGTCCCTGTACTATAGTATAGTACACGGTCTCGGGCCAAATTTTGCCAAAAATAAAAAGGAGATAATTCTTAATTTTTATGACATTTTCTGATGCATATACATGTTCTTATGTTATGTAGAAAGTTTGAGCTAATTCTGATCAAATTTGGATTTTTTACGAATTTTTAAAGTTTCTCCAAAATTGGACAAAAGTCCCTGTACTATAGTACATGGTCTTGGGCCAAATTTTAGCCAAAAATGAAAAGTAGAGAATTCTCCATTTTTATTGCATTTTCTGATGCATATAAATGTACTTAAGTTGCGTAGAAAGTTTGGGCTGGTTCCGATCAAATTTGGATTTTTTTACAAATTTTAAAAGTTGCTTCAAAATCAGGCCAAAGTCCCTGTACTATAGTACAGTGTAGGAGGGAACTGAGCCCTTAAATAAACATTTTTTTACAAAATAGATATAACACAAGGATAAATAGTAGGTTAACAAATGAGATAATAATAACGGAAATAAGTGATAGAAAAATAATAAAAATAAAAATTCCTTCTTCAATTCACACATTTCCTCCTCTACTTCCAAGGGGAAGAACTTCTCACCACTACAAACTACAGTACAGGGACTTTGGCCCAATTTTGGAGCAACTTTAAAAATTTGTGAAAAATCTAAATTTGATTGGAATCAGCAGTGAAGTGGCTTTTAAACTCAA
>NW_003546931.1:32656-33661 GCF_000090795.2 Amphimedon queenslandica
TACAGGGACTTTGGCCCAATTTTGGAGCAACTTTAAAAATTTGTAAAAAATCTAAATTTGATTGGAATCAGCAGTGAAGTGGCTTTTAAACTCAATGACAAGATAAAGGAGAGCAATGATCCTAATGCCTGTCTACTTATCATATGTGAGATATTTGAATCTGAAGAAGTAGACCATGATATCAGCCAAGACTCAATGTCATTGGAGAAGGAGGTGGTGATGCATACAGACACTTGAGGAAGCATGGCTAGAGGGAGAAGATAATGTAACTAGTAGAACATGGCAGACTTTGATAGATGCTGTGAAGGAAACAGGAGACCATGCAGCTGCTGAAAGGATACCTGATAAACTGAAATCCCTTTATGATATTACCCTTTAATAATGATTATGAGTTAAAATGATTCAGCTAGTAGATAACTGTTATCATTTCAAGTAACAGCAGGATAGAAGAAGGACTGTCAGGTTTGTTCTACTACACAAGAAATGGAAAGGATCACACTACTAAGTCTACTATATAAACTCTATTGGTAAGTTAATATAAAAATAACACAGCAGTAGTGTATCCGCCCACTTTATAACTGTTGTCTATGTGTTCAGTAATGAGCTTCATTCCAACCCTCTTGCTGTTCTTCTTACAATTAATTTACCTCGCAGAAGGTGAGTGCTTAATTAACTTTGTAACTGATGTACCTTACTCTGACATAAAGTAACTCTATAACAGTATAGTATATATATAGCCCTGTGACACATATTGTAATGCTGTTGTCATCAGGCCTAGAGGCAACAACAAGTTCATGTAAAAGATGAACCAATCAAACTAACTTATGACATAAAAGTAGACTATAGTGGTAGATCCAATATGCCAAAGCTAGTGTAATCCAATTTTTGTGGATTTCTTATCTCGATCGCTAAATAAAAGCCACAGTAAAAATTTCCAAATATAGCTACAATAGTGCAAAGGTGTAGTATTTATGGTCATTCAATGTTAGTTCTTTATATTAATTT
>NW_003546931.1:34210-45265 GCF_000090795.2 Amphimedon queenslandica
TCCTGACGTTACATTGATGTAGGAGTTGAATTTGGTTCAACTCTAGCATATAGCATGCATGAAAAGGTCAAATCACCCACGCTTTTGATTAAAAATTGACAGTACATTGGCCTAGCGTCATATTGTAAATCCGCCTTTATATTAATGGTATTCTAGATGGAGAGTCTGAAGCATGTGCAGCTGATGAGGAAACTGATGGACCTCCACAAGGTAACCAATACAGTAATATTCTACACACAACAATAGTTTATTGCATATTATAATACTTTATTTCTTTTATTACAGTAATTGTAATAGTTTCTTAATAGTCTATACATACATGCATAATTATACTCACAAAAAAATTCAGATCATGCTTATGTAGTTTTTAAGCTGGCTTATAGTTGGCTGTAATATTAAGTTGCAAAACAAGGAGCTTTGCAACTTAATATTATACTCAGCTCCATGCTGTAACAATTACACTGTAAAATTTTATAGAACTATATACAATCCCACACACACACACAATAATACAAGAACATCATCTACATTCCAAAGTCATGTGGCTTTTTTTCAGACCCACCAGAATGGCTGTATGATGATGAAATCATGAGACGTGTTCCTGAAACCCTACATTTTTATGAAGAACTTGTTAGAGATATTGAAATCCTACTCATGCCAGCCACTACAAGTGAAGAAGACTCAGTTGTTTATTATCTAAAGCATTCATCTGAAGAACTCATTGAAACATACATTGATGGTCTGAGGATATACATAGGGAATTATGGAAAAAGCAAAGTTATTGTTGTGATGACCGCACCAGACAAGAGCAGGCAGGGTCCAATTCATGCTGGTGTCATCACCTCAAAAATGTTAGAAAAGTTTCCTAGCATCAAATATGTTGTTGCTGTTGGTGTCTGTTTTGGAATGGATCCAGGAAAGCAGAAATTAGGCGAAGTCATCATTTCGGGCACGATCTGTGATTTCACAAATAAACGCGAAGGAGTGGGTGAAAATGAGTATCAGAGAGGCCCTCAACACCAAGTAAAGCCAGCTATTACACACAAGTTCCGACCTCCTCATGGTTTTAAAATGCCACACAATATTAAAGTCTCTACTGGTGTCCTTATATCTACAGGCAGTCTGATCGATAATCCTGATGTTAAACAGGAATTGCTTGCCCAAAAACCTGATGCTATAGCAGGAGAAATGGAAGGAGCTGGAATAATGACTGCGATTGATTATGCTCCTGACCGTGTTGTTAGCGCTATTGTCATCAAGGGGATTGGTGACTGGGGTGATGGTGACAAAGAAGCCACTAAAAAATGGAAGCCATTTGCAGCCCGTGCTGCTGCCCATTATGTACATGCTGCACTAAATGACTGGGAACAACTACAATAAGTAACTGACTGAACTTAGACTAGTTCTAGTAATTATAATATTGATAATCCAGATAAGTAAACAAATCTTTGTTTGAACAAAACTAGTAGCTGAAAGTAAATTATAATTGATGTAATCATAATGTTTGATAATTATAACAGTTTGTTGAAAAGAATACTTAGTAATGCATTACTGTGTGTTTGTTGTGATAAACTCAATACCAGTTCCAGTTTCATTTCTAAAAGGATGAGCTTTAGTATCCTCATATCAATAATACAAGACTGAGCATGATTCATGGTAATTTGTCCGACTTTAAAAATTCATAAAAAATCTAAATTTGATCAGAATCAGCTCAAACTTTCTACGCAGCATAAGAACATGTATATGTATCAGAAAATGTAATAAAAATTGTGAATTTTAATTTTTTTCATTTTGGAAAAATTTGGCCAGAGACCCTGTACTATAGTACAGGGACTTTGGCTTAATTTTGGAGCAACTTTAAAAATTCGTAAAAAATCTAAATTTGATTGGAATCAGCTCAAAATTTCTACACAACATAAGTACATGTATATGTATCAGGAAATGTAATAAAAATTATGAACTTTAAATTTTTCGATTTTGGCAAAATTTGGCCCAAGACCATGTACTACAGTACAGGGACTTTGGCTCAATTTTGGAGCAAATTAAAAAATTTGTAAAAAAATCTGAATTTGATTGGAACCAGCTCAAACTTTCTACGCAGCATAAAAACATGTATATGTATCAGGAAATGTAATAAAAATTGAGAATTCTCTACTTTTCATTTTTAGCAAAATTTGGCCCAAGACCATGTACTATAGTACAGGGACTTTGGCTCGATTTTGGAGAAACTTTAAAAGCTCATAAAAATCCAAATTTGATCGGAATCAGCTCAAATTTTCTACACAACATAAGTACATGTATATGTATCAGGAAATGTAATAAAAATTGTGAATTCTTAACTTTTCAATTTTGGCAAAATTTGACTCGAGACCATGTACTATAGTACAGGGACTTTGGCCTCATTTTAGAGCATCTTCATACCCAACATAATGAAGCACCTTGCAACACTACCTTATACTAATAACAGCAATATATGCAGTAGAGTATAATCCTATGAATGTTTATTACATTCATAGTAACTCCTAAAAAGGAAAAAGGAAGTGGGTAATAGATAACCTAAACCTGCCCATTTGCTGATACTAGCATTCTTAAGTGAATAACAATAATGGCTGAAGGAGGTCAGTTCTCTTTATGAAGTGTACCAATCTTTTAGCACTGTACTGTAGGTAAAAGTGCTAAGGATGTCTTTAAAAAGACACTACCAAAACTTATAAACGTACTTGGAAAGGATCCATCCTTTTCTGTAGTCACTGCTTCTCTCAATGCTGAAGACCTGATAACTGATCAAGAGCTTGAAGCCATTATGACCAAACAAGGTGTTGAAAGAGGCAGGGAAGTGGCTTTACCCTAAGAGACAAGATAAAGGATAGTGATGACCCTAATGCCTGTTTACTTGAAATATGTGAGATATTTGAATCTGAACTAGTAGACAATGCTACATTGAAGAAACATGGAGAAAGCATGAGAACAAGCATATCAAGTAAACACATTCCATTAGTATCCTTTCTAAATACTTTATTTTAATAGATGGAACAGCTGCTACACCAGTTCAAGTACCAGCTGTTACTCCTTCAGCTCCACCTTATCCTTCAGCAGCAGCTCTGCCTAGGACTAACCCTAATGAGCTAGGTACAATAGAACTAAAATGTATGTACATAAATTTATACATTATCATTTCAGGCATAGGTGATTTAGATATAGTGCTAAGTGTTTTAGCCAATGAATTGGGTAAGTTCAAGTTATTGATCAGACCTTATAAAATTAATACTTTGTCAGAAACCTATAATTTAATAAAATTTGACTACAAGTTACTAAAATTGAATTGCTTGCATGATTTGACCACCAACCATGATTAAACTTTAGCTACTACAGGAGGTGTGGGTATGAGTAAAAGTGGGTGAAATGGGTAATATACCTGATACTGTAATATGATACTACTGAAGGTTATCAGTACCATTCTAGAGGCAAACCCTATCCACCACTGATAAACCTGCCACTCCCTTTGACTTGATTATATAATTGTTTATTAACCTCTACTGGCTGTAGGGGATTCTGCTGTACACATTTAATTTTTACATAATGTCATGTTGTTTCTGTTACAGTACCTACTGCTACAGTGTCATCTAATGGAAGCAGTAGATCTACTAGTAGTACCAGCATGCAAACTGCTAGTACTAGTAATACTGATAATGGGAAAAGGACACTAGGTAAGTAATGTATTATCACAATAATAATCTATTAATGATTACCACCATAGATATAGAGGATGTTGAAATGGTAACAACAGTTTTAAATAAAGCTTTGTTTGGTGCAACAAAATGGGCGAACTTGGGCCTGAAGCTTGGTCTATTGATATCAAGACTCAATGTCATTGGAGAGGAAGGTGGTGATGCATACAGACACTTGAGGAGGACTATAGAAGTATGGCTAGAGGAAGAAGATAATGTAACTAGTAGAACATGGCAGACTTTGATAGAAGCTGTGGCGAGAACAGGAGACCGTGCAGCTGCTCAAATAATACCCGATATACTTAAAACCCTTTACAATATTAGACTTTAATAATGATAATAGCACAGTACAGTTTTAAGTAATTATTATGAGTTGAAATGATTGGCATATTGTTTTGGCAGAGGTGCCAGGAGCTAGTAAATAATTGCTATCACTTCAAGTAACAACAGGATAGGGGAAGGGCAGCATAAAGTCCTTTCCACTACACAAGGTATGGAAAGGTGAATGAGTAAATCATATACTACTGAACTCTGGTAAGCTAAACACACTGACAGGAAGTGCAAGTTTTGATAGCAATCAGATAGCAAGGGATATTATACCAGTAGTGTGTATCTGCCCACATTAGAAGTTGTTGACAGTGTTCAGTAACAGAGCTTCATTCTAAACCTTTTGACTGTTCTTCTTACAACTGACTAACATGTCAAAAAGTAAGTGCTTGACTATAATATGTAGCTGATGTATATATAATTCTAATCATGTGATGCTTTTGTACTGGTGTATATATTCAGGTCTATAGGAATAACATAATTTAATTTGTTGCTGTCCTATCTGCCACTTGCTTTGCATGTTGTATACGTTTGTACTAAATTTATTATTTCTTCACACTTTAGTACTGACCATTGATGAGTTGATCGATGTTATACAACAGTTAGAGAAAGCACGTTTTGACAAAACTAATTGGAGGACATTAGGAGGGACACTTGGACTGCATCCTAATACACTGAATATGATCAGTGCAAATCAAAGAGGTGACACTGACGGTTGCTTTGGAGGATGCCTTTCCAAGTGGCTGAGAAGAGCTGATAATGTTGATAAAGTTGGTAAACCATCTTTGGATACACTGGCTAATGCTCTTGAGAAAATGAATGGCTGTAAAGCTCAAGCTGACTATATAAGTAAGTGTATAACAAAGACCACATCATTATATCTCATTATAACAACATTATTGAACCAAGCATATTAGTTACCATCTTGCGCCACATGCAATGGCAAAAAGTGTAGATACTGTAACATTGTAATTGAATACTGATACTACATGCAGCAGCTGAGCCATTTTAAAATTATCATAATATTTCCTAATCTACACTCTATTTTTAGGGAAATTAGCACGAGAAGGAGATACCGGCAAAACGGGAGAAAAGAATGCTAAAAGTACGGGTAAGTGAAAATCTAAACAGCAAATTTATTTGTACTTTTCTCTATTTAGGGCCAAAAATTGACTCCACTAAGAAAAGCAGCAAAGGTAATATAGATTGGCTGTAACCAATTGTAGCACTTTAGTTAACAATATAAGCTATGGCTCTCTGCTTAGGCTAAAGTAGTAAACAGATTTTGTCATGAAATTTGTTTGAAAACTAATTAGCTATTGCATTTAAAGTTTCAAAGTCTTCCTTAAGCAGAAACCACAATTGTGTGGGAGGGCTGAGGGCCATAATCAACTTATCTCTGTCCCTCCAAATAAGCACAGCTGCAACTCACAACACCCACATATTAATAATAACACTATACACATATAAAGTGTCTTGTATTGATAAAGATCTACTAAAGTGATCCTCTTATGTTATCCTCTTTAGGTGGAGGAGCTCAAGCAAGAGCTGGTGATGAGGATATTGATGGACCTGATGGACAAGGTAACCAATTACTAACACAATACAATAGTTTACTATATACACACTTGCATAATTGTACTTATACAATAATTCAGATCATGCATACTATGTACCTTGTAAGCTGGCTTATAGTTGGTTGTTTATATTAAGTTGCAAAACAACTGGAAGCTTCACAACTTTTCACTACTCAGCTTCTTTTAGAACTAATAACCACACACACACACACACACACATAAATAATATAACATTTAGTACATTGCATCTGAAAAGGAAAAAAATCAAGTGGTTTTTTTCAGACCCACCACAAGATAAGAAGTGCAGAAAAGAGGAATTCAGTGAAGATCTCGTTAAAGATATTGAAATTCTTCTCCTGCCAGCGACTGATGCTGAAGAAGAGCCAGTCATGGAATACCTGAAGGAATCACCTGAAGGATACATTGAAACAAGCATTGATGGCATTGTGAAAATGTACATTGGATATTATGGAAAAAGGAAAGTTATCGTTTCAAAGATAGCACCAGATAAAACCATGCAAGGCCCAGTTCATGCTGCTATCATCACAACAAAGATAATAGAAAGAGTCAAGAGTATCAAACACGTCGTTGCTGTCGGTGTCTGTTTTGGAAAGGATCCAGAGAAGCAAGAATTAGGTCAAGTTATTGTTTCAGAGATAATTTGTGATTTTGTAAGCAAACGTCAAGGAGAAGATAGTGAATTACGGCGAGGTGGAGATTATGAAGTAAACCGTGAAACAAAAGAAATGTTCAACTTTTCTCATAATCTTGTCCTTCCAGAGAATATCAAAGTTTCACCAGGTCCTATTTTAACAACGCCTAACGTGATTGATAATCCTGAAATTAAAAAAGGATTGTTTGACAAAAAACCCGAAGCTGTAGCAGGAGAAATGGAAGGAGCTGGAATAATGGCTGCTATTGGTTATGTCCCTCAACGTGTTGGTGGTATTGTCATCAAGGGTATCGGTGACTGGGCTGATGGTAAAAAAAAAGCTGCCGAAGACTCGAAGCCAACTGCAGCCCGCAATGCTGCTCGTTATGTGTATGCTGCACTAAATAAGTGACAATATCAATAAGTAACTGACTCTGTGACTGACTAATGAGTGAATTTAGATTTTAGTTTAGCTTTTATATAAAAAATTTGATAAAAGTAAATTTCAATCCAGAAAGATTCATATTAGCAAGCATGATCATTGTGTGACAAATCATCACAGCACCTTGCCTCACACAAAGTTTGCAGCAGCTTAGTATTCATACTTCAAAAGTTAATCCTTTGGAAATTTGTCTGTACAATTATGCTAAAGGCTATCTATCATTCACCATCAAATATGTTTCATGAAGTTGAAGTTTTTGAATATCATGAAACATTTTCAAGCTCCATTGACTCTTGTATAATAAATAAAGATGCTTCATGGTGTATGATAGCCTTAATTAAGTGCCTTCATTAGACCCATATATGATTAGGGGTCACCTCATTCCTATAACTATTATAATGACCTTTATTTTTAGGTAGATCTCCACTGAAAAAAGCTATGCAACAAAAGTAATACTATTGTCATCAATTCCTTGTTTAACTATAAGTTCTTTCTGCTCCTTCATGTGCAGTGGATGGATTATTCTTGCTCTTTGCTTTGCTGCTGCAGCTGTTGTACTTATGATATGCTTACCATCATACCAGCAAATGAAAGGTAAAGAAGGTGAACCAACCAACCATGTGCATGTGTATCCTGAAGACGTTAAACCTCCACAGGTTCCATTGCCCACCACTACCAGTATGTCATGCAGTGAAATGTATGATAGATATTATATGATAGTACTTAGTCTGTTTAAGAAGAAGTAAAATGAATCTATGTCCCTCATATAATACATAATGTATATACATTGTTATACTTTATGTAGGTAAACCACTGGATATTTCAGATTTATCTTATATCATTTCAAAATTAAAGGAATGCAAATTTGATCCCGGTCAATGGGAAGATCTTTGTCTGGATATTGGTCTTTATGAAGTGACAATAAGTACCATACGGTCTGATAGAAATACAGCTAATGACTGCCTCAGATCTTGTTTGGTAAAATGGCTGAACAGAGTTGAAGATGTTGACAAGAAAGGAGGAGCAACCTGGGAGTCCTTGGAGAATGGTCTCATAAATATTGGACAAAAACCAGTTGCTGAAAGTAAAGCATAAATATCTTTTGCATTACGTTATATTGATTCAATTATTAGAACTAAGAGAAAGAAGGAAGAACAGAAATAAATAAAGACTCATACTGTATAAAGATGATGTTATTGATTATGATAACAGTTTGTTGTTTTTTGGTATTAAAAGGAATTCTTAGTAATGCATTACTGTGTGTTTGTTGTGATAAACTCAATGTCAGTTCCATTTCCAAAAGGATGAGCTTTAGTAAGCTCATATTAATAATACAAGACTGATCAGGATTCATGATAATTTGTCTGGCTTTAAAAATCCATAAAAAATCTAAACTTGATCGGAATCAGGTCAAACTTTCTATGCAACATAAAAACATGTATATATATCTAGGAAATGTAATAAAAATTGTGAACTTTAAATTTTTCAATTTTAGCAAAATTTGGCCTGAGACCATGTACTACAGGGACTTTGGCCCAATTTTGGAGCAACTTTAAAAATTTGTAAAAAAATCTAAATTTGATTGGAATCAGCAGTGAAGTGGCTTTTAAACTCAATGACAAGATACATAATAGTGATGACCCTAATGCCTGTCTACTTACCATATGTGAGATATTTGAATCTGAAGAAGTAGACAATGATATCCACCAAGACTCAATGTCATTGGAGAAGGAGGTGGTGACACATACAGACACTTGAGGAGGACTATAGAAGCATGGCTGAAGGGAGAAGATAATGTAACTAGTAGAACATGGCAGACTTTGATAGATGCTGTGGAGGGAAGCAGGATCATGCAGATGCTGAAAGAATACCTGATAAACTGAAAACTCTTTACAATATTACACTTTAATAATGATACTAGCATAATTATTACAATTTAAAGTAATTATTATGAGTTGAAATGATTGGCATATTCTTTTGGCAGAGGTGCCAGGAGCTAGTAAATAATTGCCATTATTTCAAGTAACAACAGGATAGGGGAAGGGAAGTATAAGGTCCTTTCCACTACACAAGGCATGGAAAGGTGAAGACTTTACAATAGCTTAAAAGCTTAGCTAGATCATAGATGCTCCATTATCTATGGCTAGATCTTATCTAGTGACACACCTACTCATGTAGACACTAGACACTGTAGCTGCTGTATCTTAAGAGTTTAAAGGTAAGTGATGCAGATTTGTGGTACAAATCTATCTTTTGTACTAAGACTTGTGCTATTTAGTATCATCTTTCTTAGCTATGAATTATTTAGATACTAGATATAACTATTTTTGTCCTAAAATATCATTGACTGGAACCTGACATAGTGACATCATTTCACTATTGAAAACTATCATTTTAGGTCAAGTTCTTCAAATGGCATTAGAATCAATAGGAAATGTTCCAAACAGATTAAATGATGATCAAAGGATAGAAAAAGGTAAGAAAGATGGCTATTATATACAACTAATCTTGCCACCTGGAATTATATGAACTCACTGAACTCATTTGTATAACATTAACCATGCAGCTTCTTAACTACTGTATTATTTTGTATATACAGTAGAGTAAAAATGCATTAAATATAATATACTCAATTCAGAAGTAATAAACTTCACTTTTAGAATTGAGGGTTGCTGATTTAAGAGAGGTGATGCAAAAGTTAAGGAAAGCAGAGTTTAAAAAAGGAGATTGGAAGGATTTAGGAAGAGAGCTTGGGCTACATGAAAATACACTAGATGAGATCAATGAAAATCAAAGCGGTAATATTGACAAGTGTTACATCAAATGCCTTACAAAATGGCTGGAGAGAGCTGATCAAGTTGATGATGATAAATACCATGGAAGACCATCATTTAATTCATTATGTGCGGCACTTGAAGCAATTGAAAAGGGTGCAATAGCTGAACGTATAAGTGAGTGTATATCTCAATACCTTAATTATGCATCATTATCCTCATCATGACAACAATATGAGGATAATGAACCTGAATGATATGAACTTATGATAGCCTTGCACCATTGTAATTTTAAAAAAATAAATGAATAAAAATTCATGACTAGCAGCAATTTTATTTACCATTTACTCAGCAATTTTATTTACCATTTACTGGATTATTGGCAATACTCAATATTAAAGCAATATAGTCACAAAGTAGATATTGATAGTTATACATGTACATGTCTATTTTAGGTGCTATGTTTGGAGGAAATTCATCAGAAGGAAAGAAACCAGCTAAAAGTACGAGTAAGTAAAAGCTAACCAGCAATTGAACTGTACTTTAATCTAGAGCCAAAAACTGACTCTCCTACTACAAAAACTGGTGCTGGAAACAAAGGTAACGTTACAAAATCTGACAACCAATATAACCTCATAAATGTAATTTCTAATGGGTTGGTTATCTGAGCTAAGGCTCTTATTTTGCTTAGGCTGATAATAGTAAAAAATTGAATATGGAACCACTGACGTGTAGTGGTTGAGTGAACGTCAGTGGTTGAGTGAAAACTTATTTCTGTCCCTCCAAACAAGCACAGCTGCTACTCATAACGCCCACATATTAACAGACAATATAATCTATTAAAGTGATCCTTTTATGTTATCTTCTTTAGATGGAGGAGCTCAAGCAAGTTCTGGTGATGAGGAACCTGATGGTCCTACCCCACAAAAAGGTAACCAATTACTAACACAATAGAGTAGTTTAATACATACTTGCATATACTTGTACTCACATAATAATTCAAATCATGCATGCTATGTAGCTTGTAAGCTGGTTTGGTATATAACTGGTTGCAAACAAGTACTAGTAACTATACTCAGCTCCTAATTCAAGCAAATCACACACACTAATACTTGCATCATGTCTTGCATCTGAAAAGGACAAAAGTTAAGTAGTTTTCTTTCAGGCCCACCAGTCTGGCCAAATGATGATGAAACTGTAAAATGTGTCATTGAATCTCGAGAGTTTAATGAAGATCTTGTTCAAGATATCAGAATCCTACTCATGCCAGCCACTACAAGTGAAGAAGAACCGGTCGTGCATTATCTGAAGAAATCATCTAAAAAGGTCATTGAAACATACATTGATGGTCTGAGGATATACATAGGGAATTATGGAGAAAGCAAAGTTATTGTTGTGATGACAGCACCAGATAAGAGCAGGCAGGGTCCCATTCATGCTGCTGCTATCACATCAAAAATGTTAGGAAAGGTTCCAGACATCAAATACGTTGTTGCTGTTGGTGTCTGTTTTGGAATGGATCCAGGAAAGCAGAAACTAGGTAATATCATCATTC
>NW_003546932.1:0-6099 GCF_000090795.2 Amphimedon queenslandica
GTACAGGACAAGCTGGCCGACCTTGTGGGCTGTGAGTGGCATAATAAAATTGATTTCATTACCATTTGGTATGCACTTTATTTATTGTGTTTATTTCTTATAGGGTAACAGGGCTCCATTACATGTAGCAGCTAAATATAACAGGAGTGATGCTGTCCAGTTGTTACTCAATGAAGGGGCTGGTATTGAGTCTATAGATCCTGTAAAGGGATCAATATTGAATTGGGAGTGAAAGGTAAGTCTGCAAGAACAAACACTCTCCATCACACAACTTCTTAGCATGTATGTGTCTGAATTAAAGCAATGTGAAGGTGAGCTTTATCAGATATATGCCACTAACTGCCTTTCCAAAAATCATGCCTAGCAGGTGCATTATTATTCAACACTGGAGGCAGGAGAGAGGCTAATTTTCTCTTCCTCACTCCTTAGTTCCACATGTTTGCGCCAGCTACTGGCAGTTAGCTCTCCGGGTCATGGTGCTGGCAAGATATAGCATATTTAACTACAAGGTTCCTTCAAAGACTTGAGGCAAGAATAAGGAAGAGAGCAATAGGGGCTAAGAGACATACGGTACCGGTACAACTTTGAACATAACCATAAGCTTTCTGTTATTCCTACTAGCTGACTACTCCATCTCCCAGTCCACAAGAGTCACAGGATTCTGGGAGTGATGATGAAGAGTTGGAATCATTTCAGCAACAATTGATCATTTTTGTAGGCTAAATCCTGTATTGGTGCCCCAGTGGAACATATTAACCTGTACAAGCCATTTATTGGAAACAGGAAGAGTAGAGGAAAAATACATGGATAATTATAATGCCTGACATAATCAGTAAAAAATCAATATAATAATACATGTATATACATTGCTCTTGGCAAATTTGGTGATTTGTGCTATGTGGCCAGTGGTGATCCATTGTTATGTGGATTTCATTCCAGTATGTAGCAATCACCTTATAGCAAGTTTTGCTATAACTTTACACTGTATGTAGGTAAAATTCACAATAATTTCAAAGATAATTCACACTCAAAAATAGAAGAATGAGAAGAGAGAGAACTTAAAAGACAACAATGGCTTGAGTGCCATAAAACTCTGGCAAACAGGAAATTTATGAATTCTGCCAAAACTCAGGACATGGTTAAGACTATTAACATTTTTGGTCCACTTGATGATGAGCTCTCAACAATCTCACCGCAGCTGTGTCATTTCAGTGACAAGGCTATTTTGAATGCTGTATAATTCATAATGAAGACACAAAGATACATGACTTGCCCCACATTTTAGCTGCAACAACAACTATCACTTTGCTCTAGACTATGAAGGTCATTCTGAAGTGGCTACCTTACTGAGAGTACACTCAGGTAATGTACTTCTTTGCTTATTAAACTAATGTTACTATATTGTATGAGATAATATTTGTTAATAAATTTAAATTTTCCATTTTATGAGCTATTGCTTCCTCCCATATCATGTTACAGAGGCAGTGAGAGAACATCACAAGAAACATTCATGACATGCC
Organism: Amphimedon queenslandica; assembly: GCF_000090795.2. NCBI lineage: Eukaryota > Metazoa > Porifera > Demospongiae > Haplosclerida > Niphatidae > Amphimedon > Amphimedon queenslandica. Next base: position 1,521 of record NW_003546932.1, read on the forward strand.
ATTATTAATTATTAATATGCCATTGTAGATTGGCTCTACTTTTGTAGGGAGGTATGTGCCACCATTATAAAAGAGGTGTCTACTAACCTAGGGGGGCCAGGAGAGGTTGCAAAAGTAGATGAATCCAAATTTGGGGAAAAAGTATAATAAAGAGAAGAGGGTAGACTGTGTTTTGGAGGGTTTTCATGGGTATTGCCGACAAATGTAAATCAAAATGTGCCGAGATGGGACTGAAGTATGGTGTGGTGAGACTATACCAAAAAACTACTACATTAGCATCTCCTGTGCTAGGATACTTAAAACACTTGAACAGATATAATTTTGTTAAAATTTTATATAAAAATTAAGACAAAAGTCTTGTAAACCACAAAATGGTTGCAGAAGGCCATTTGAGACTTCAGGCATTTATCAAAGGGTCAGGGTTTGAAAAGATCATGTAATAGGGGAATGTAAAACATTAAGGGACGAGCAAAACAATTAACATTTCGAATAACAATATACAATGTCTATATAGACAATGATGTAGTGGCTATTAAATGTTGAATGTTGATGTCAATACACTAATGCAGAATTTGCATGGAAAGAATTTCATCGGCTTGTTCTAGCTTTATGAGTTAATGAATCTCTGCAGTTATATAGATCTAGCATGGAAGATAGTTGGTCTCAGAAGCCATAAGGAGACTCCATTTGTTGTCTTTGGGCGCAACAAGACCTATCTCTAGCATTTCTATTGGACCATAGATATTAGAGTAGTATCTATGATTGGACCTCTTTGCTCTTTTCTCCTCCTCACTCTCGCTCCTATGGCAAGCCAAATGTTTCAAAATTATATCCCTACCTTATGATGTCATGTTGACGTTATTTACGTCGACACGACATAAAAACGTCATAACAACGTGTTTAATATGTCGTAACGTGTTTTATGTCAACCTATGGCACGTAGGACCGACATACTTATTGGGTACTATCAATAGTCATGATGACTAATTCAGTCATGATGGACTAATTCAGTCATGATGACTAATTCAGTCATGATGACCAATTTAGCCTTGATGATGCAGTGCAATTATTATGGTGGGTGGGTGTAGTTTGTGCGCATGCGCATACTAAAGCTCAGGCATGTGTACCAACCAGCAGCCAACATGGAGGAAATGATGGAAGAAGAGTTAAGAGGATGACTATTGAAAAAAGGGTTTGCGGAGGAGGTGGTGCAGTCTGTTATTGGTAAATTAGCTGTCTATCTTGGTCAAACTTCTAATGTGTTATAAATAATGAAATGGATGGCAAAAGCCTCTGTACTTTATTTGAGTCCAGTCTGGGCCCTGACTGTTTGAAGGATGTAGTTCCCAAATTGGAACTGAGACTCCATTTGTACAAAGAGATAAAGGAAAAGTACTCTTGTAATAGTTCTGTTGTAAGTTAAAATTTCTTTTACACTTTTACATAGTGGGTGGATCTAGTGGTGGTTGAGAGCACACAAAAACTCATGTTTACTTAAATTTGAGTGGTGTAAACTTTGAAAAAGCACTTGCAGAAATGTATAACTACATACAAACTTATTTTGGCTCTAGTATAATTTAACTTGACTTTATACTAAGTAAATGCTTAATTTACTACACCCACTAATCATAAGTTACTCCTCCCACATCGCTATTTCCCATATTCAGTCCTAGATTAATTTTAGCAATTTGTATGTAATTTTGTTGTCATTAATAGGTTGAAGAAACGACAAGGAAAGCACTGGATGTTTTAAGTCAATTAAAGAAACCAAACGATAATCATCAAGCAATTCTCACTAAATTATGTCTTAAATGACAATTATTCTGTCTCTTATAATAGTGTTCAATGTATTATCATGATCATTGTATAATTACAGTATTGTTTTTTCAATTAAAAAATATAATATTCCAATCATATCTACCATGTCAAAAGGGCAGGGTAAGGGTTATAGTCTTCTGCTCCACCCATGAGGTTAAAATGTCACATAAGACACGTTGTTCCTATAGTCGGTTTCAGTTGAGAAGAAACGATCCACCACCCCTTATAATTTTTTTGCTACTAATGCTAGCAAATTGAAATTTGGTATAGCTGCATAATGGGTTCTTCCGAAAATCCTTACCAATTTTTGAGTTTCTAGGTACTCTGAAAGGTTCTAAACGGGTTCTTCCGCTTGAGATGAAAGGAGCCGCCATGACGAATCGTGTGCGTCACTCCGATGAATATCATTTGCATCTCATTACATTTAGTCAAAAAATAATATTTTTTATTTTAAAAATAAAACAAAAACATATCAAGCTCTCTAGACCTACTAATATTCAACTAGAAGCTTTCTCTTGAGGATAATTCTGCTATATCACTCCACAGTCTTATCAATCTCAGTTGTTCTTCATTGCCAGTACACTCGTTGATTCACCCGTATTCCGAGCTCTATACCAGCTAAAAACAGGTACCAAAAACAAAAAAAAGGATAGATGGAGGTAGCAGCAACCACTGTAGAGGTACAATAGATAGTAAAGTAAGTTAAAGGAGAAGAAACGCTCGAAGAATGATAGAGCTTGCAAATTGCAGCCATGTTTGGGCGGGGCTACATGTGACGTTTTAATGACGAAAATATTGATTTATTTCTGTTTCTTCTCAACTGAAACCGACTATACATAAAAATGAAGCACTGCAGTGCCCATCACGACATACATAATGTTGTTCCTACATTAAAACACATCATGACGACATAAACAAAGGGTATAGGCGGTGTACGTATTGTACAGTCACGTCGTGTCTACGTAGGTGACGTCGTGTTGACGTAAATAAAATCAACACGACGTCATAAGGTAGGGATATAATTTTGAAACATTTGGCTTGCCATACTCTCCTTCTTCTCTCCTGATCACGCTCTTTACGAAGAAGTCTACGAGCTTCACGAGCATCTTCTTGTGAATTACTCATGTTTTAAGCTTGAGCTTCTCTTGTTTTTTGAATACTCTTGAACTCCTCTTTTCCACTGATTAAGTAGCTTTACTCGTACTTGTTGTCTTTGCACGTGGTACCGTAATTATCAAAATTATCATTTTTAAATGTGATTATTATTTTTATAAGCACATAAATAGGGGTGACGTACATGTACAAACAAACATACATACATACTCAACTCAATTATGTGAGGCTCGCTTTTTGCTCGCCCCAATAAAAAATGTATTTATAAATATGATACTTCAGCAAGCTAGTATCAAAATTATATCACAAAATTCTCAAATTTTTCAAAATTAATAATGGGTCCCCAGCATAACAATGGAGCAGGAAAGAGATAGAGGTATTTTATGAAGAGAAACTGTTGCTTCAATTATCGCCATTGCTGGTTTAAATTGAAAGTAACAAGGAGGTGGTATCATGTGACATCTACTGGAGTAGTGCTAACTCACAAAATTACAGACACTTATCACTTATGCCTTTTGGGAACCTTTATCAGCTAAAAAAAAATACTCAGTTAGAATTCTGGCAATTAAGTGTGTACCTTGTGGTTCAGAATGGTGGCGCATTCAAAAATATCAAATTTGCCAAAATTTCTAACTATACATTGCTTTATTACTTTAAGCCCTGGGCAGTTAGATCGAGTCCTCATACCGGCCTCGCCAGTTACAAACAAATTCATGGAATATAAGTAAAGTCAAACGTTTAATCAGAAAGTGAGTCCAACGTCTACGTTGAGTCAGACTACGGTCCAGGAGCAAGTCGATGCCGTTTTAGCCAGGGTCATTCCCGCACCATCTTCAATTACCCCTCCGCCACCAGTTTCCAAAGCGGCATCAGGTAAAATTTTTATTTGTCAGCTTCATGCATGGTTATCTCACCAACTTTGCTAATTTTTCATGCTTGTTATGGTATGATGTTAGAAGAACCTGGTGATACGGCAAGCTTCTTCTATGGCATTTTGAATCAAAAATTTAGGCGGGTTCAGCAGCAGCTGTCAATTCCGCCCCTCTTTTCATTCTATTTGCACATTCAACTCACATGCAATTTCTATTTTTAGTGATAATGAGCCACGCCCGGCTCGCTCTAGCTCGGCTAGCTGTACGTAGCCTTCTTTCCTGTCTTTGACCCCAAGCCAACTAGCTGCTGGGTCTCAAAACTCAGACTGCCCTCGCTTTAGCTTGCAAGCTAAAATCTCTAATTGAAATAACACTTCTGACTCTCAGTCGAGTCTGGCTATTGCATTATAACACCATTCGTGTTATTTACATTTCTCTTTATTTTGCCCGCAGGCTCCTCTCACAGTCTAAGGACCGTTAGCTCAGGCAGCAGCCTAGCAGACGTACCGCTTGTCTCCCCTTGGGACGGCTCCTCCAATTCGACAGGAACCGTGGCTTCCTCGTCCCCAGAAGCAATGATAATCTCGCACTCCTTCCCTCCTATCTCAGGAAAATTAGCAGAAAAAATAAGGGGAGGAAAATTTATTGAGATGAAAGAACTCATGCCAGACAATGCTGCCCTAAAATCCCAATGGGCAGATTCGAGCTCCAACACAACGAATATGGAATTGAGAGAAATTGAAGATCCCCTCTCCTGGGTTTTTTATATCTTGGGC
>NW_003546932.1:8471-9707 GCF_000090795.2 Amphimedon queenslandica
GCAATATATATATTGCACTGTCAGTGCCTTTAATCATAGCTATGTCACATCCTGGTAAATATGTATATTGCACCGGAAGTGATCGTCTACCAGATATAAACCCAACGCAGTGCCTTTCATCTTATGGCTTCCCATTATACAAGTTTTGATATGTCTCAAGATATATGTATGCATTTCATAAACTAAGCATACAGTACCACTCATGCTCACTAATCTGCCACGTGAAATAAGTTTGCTATATAAGAGCTGCTACAACTTGAGACTTTAGTCTACAACTACGCTAACTAACTTCTTGTCAACGGACAATGACTGCAAGAACAGTAGCCTCTAAGACCAAGGCTTTTTATCTATTGGAATTCAAAGATAGAGGCCTTATTGTTGTACCAGAGAATGAGCTAGAGGGGTCCTATGCAGTGAATGACATGTTAATGTACAAGAAATACAAATGCTGTGTGATTGACAAAGGTGAGTATAGGACTACAGCGACAGTCGTGCCACCGACAGGTTAGTCTATATTATTTAATAGATAGAGTTTAGATCTACTGATATGCATTGCTGCAATAATTAAACTTAGGAGGTGAGGAAGGGGTGGAAAGCTGACTGCACTATTTCCTACTGGATATTCTGTTGGCTATTTGAAGAGCATGGTTCATTCAGCAAGAATTTATAATAGGCCAGTACAAGGCAACTTATCCTTGAAACCAAAAATTATGACAGTTCGGCTTAATTATTACAATACGGCATATAATAAACACTTTCATTTATAAAAAGCATACAAAATTTATTTTAAAAAGTTTGTCCTACACATTTTCATATCTTCCTTAACTTTAAGAGTGGTGGATCGATTCGATCGACTGCACACATGCATGACCAATCAGTCTAGCAAAGAGAGTATCATGGCTAGTGAAAAAAACAGTAAACTCGAAACTATCTCCAGTTCTCCATCATGTTACTTTTTTCCTTTGATATTGCAAAATATAAATGCTCTCGAAAAAGAAAATAATGAAATCAATTCTAAGATAAAGCAGTTTTCTCAACTGAGAACTTTAGAATGCATCCTTCACTAAGTTTGAAACATTTCAGTATAAGACATAAGTGAATTTTATGCAATTATTTTATTTTAAGTGAATTTTTAATGACATTACATAGTTCCATTGGCCAGCTCTTCCAGTTCAAGCTCAGTACACTCACTTCTCCCGAGCCTATGGTGATCTCTACCTCCTTCCCCCCTATCTT
>NW_003546932.1:16397-26556 GCF_000090795.2 Amphimedon queenslandica
TCAGCAGTTAGAGAAGAGTTTGAGCATATTAAAACAATACCAAAACTATTCACTGTACTACAAAACAAATACATATCATGGTTCAACTACAAACTAATAATAAAACTAGTTTTAGTATTTCTACCAAAAAATCGTTCTTTAAAGAGAACTTGGTCGTCATATGAAGAGAAGTTAAAGGATTATTTTATAAACAGTGGTGGACTATTGAAAGATGCTGATGCTGTAGAGTTTGGTGTAAAAGGTGTTCCTCCTGGTACACGAGTAATGATTGCTAAAGTTGACAGAGATGACTACACACTGGATGACATATTCTTCTTTCGTAGAGCAATACCAAAAGGTTTAGACATTCCTGAATATGATCTTTACTTCAGTTTTGTCCACGATGGATCTCTTTGTTTGGGTTACCTCATTCCTGAGTATCTTTATTCTTTATTATTTCCTCTAGCTACAAAGCTGCAGCAACAGTTAGCTAGTATTGGTATCACCGAACTAACATGTAGTGAAGATAAATATGATCTAAGAGAGGTTTGTTATTATTGTGTCGACAATTAAATATTATTATTTATATTTTTACAGTTTTATATAGAAGAGGTCCAGCACTCATTCACTGATATTGGTAAGTAGCTACATGAGTCAACCTCTTCTTGTGGGCAATGGTCAAACAGCTGCAAGTTGCTTGTTACATACATGTGTTATGACTAAATTATACAATTTTTCATTTATAGATATATGTGATCCATTATGGTATGAGAATACCAGTACACCATTACATGAAGCAGCTTGGAGAGGATTAAAAGATGAAGTACAATGGCTTCTTAACAACTTTGGTTACAGCTCATATCATCGTGGTCTTCATGGTTGGACTCCATTACACTCTGCATCATATGGTGGACACATTGAGATCCTTCAACTACTCATCCATCAATATGATATTGATCCTAATGAAGGTGATGATAATAGTGTATCTAGTATACATATGGCATCTTATAAAGGCCACTTATCTATAGTACAATATCTAGTAGACACGTGTGACGTTCCTCCTGATCAACCAGACAATAGCAATAACACTGCATTACTGTACTCAGCAATGGGGGGCCATTCTGACCTAGTGGAATTCTTTAATGAGAGAAACTGTAATACTTCTCAGATTAATTTTAATAGTGAGTCTTTATCATTGTTAGCTTGTCAAAGTGGAGAATTAGCATTAGTCCACAAGCTTGAATCATTAAATCTCTTCATGCCAGATTCAGTTACTAGTTTAGGGCAGGGTATACTATATTATACTTGTCGTTCTACAAATGATAAAAGTGTTGAGCTTTTTAAGTATGTTATGAATCAATATCAATTATCCATTGATGTAAAGGATCGATATGGTAGGACTCCACTTCATATTGCTTCATGGTTTGCTTCATCATCAGTTGTTGAGTATATTGTTAGTATTCAAGGTAATGAAGCATTATTAGTGAATGATAATGATGGCAGGTCATGTTTACATTATGCATGCTATGTGAGTATGCATATTCCAGCTGGTATTGTGTATAGTAAGCTTATGGCCCAAACTGATGCATTAGTTATTGATATTGTTAATACTACTGGAATAAAAACAAATATAGATTTTATCGAACGAAGTGAACGAGTTAAAATGTTTTCTTCACTTCTCAAGAAAGCTAGCACTTGCCCTAACTTTAGCATCACTGTTACTACAAATTGTGGTCAATCATTACTTCACTTAGCATCATGGAGTGGCAGTGCATTACTAGTGAAAGCATTGGAGGAATATAATATCAGTTGTACATTAGCTAATGATGGTATGATGCCAATACATTATGCTGCCTGGTCAGGTTCTACTAGTGTATTAAGTTATATCATATCTCAGTATAGTCTCAATGCGAATGATACTGATACTGATGGTCATACACCATTAGTCTACTCCTGTTGGTCAGGTAGTATTAATTCTGTTAAATATCTTATTAATAGTCATAACAGTGATCCTAATATCACTGATATTGATGGTATGACATGTCTTCATCGTTCTTGTCGCAATGGTCATATTGATATCACTCAATATCTCATTGAGGTACAGCATTGTGATATTAATAAAACAGATAATGAAGGACGCACATTAGTACATCATGCTGCATGGAGTGGTAACTTTGATTTAGTTCAGTATCTTATTACTGAACAAGGTTTGTCTCCTACTGCAGTTACTAAGAATGGCCTCACTGCTTTACATTATGCCTCACTGTCTCTTAACTTATCTCTTGTTAAAGAATTAATAGCTACCTATCAGTTAGATCCTCATCAAGCTGACAGTAATGGTAAGCTACCAATTCATTATGCTGCTCAATCTGGTGATATTTTACTACTGAAATTATATGTGAAGGATTACAAGTGTAGTCTGAGCCTAACAGCTAACAAAGGTCAGAATGTTATTCATTATTTATCTTCAGAAGGTCACACTCACTTTATCAAACATATCACCAGTCAGTATCCTCAATACATTAGTTTACTACACTCTACTGACAGTGAGGGTAGAATACCATTGCTATACGCCTGTGAGAGTGGTAATATTCAATTAGTTTCATATTTAAAAAATGATATGAAATGTGATATCAATGCTAATAATACACGTAATGAAACATGTGTCACATTTGCCTGTCTATCAGGTAATCTTAATCTAGTACAATTGCTAATACAACAGCATAAGCTTGAGCCATTTAATCCTAATAAATATGGTTTAACAGCATTACATGCAGCAGCACAGGCTGGTCATACTCATATACTGGAATGGTACAGTCAGGAGCATAGTGTGGATATTGCTAATCACACCAGCAGTGACAAGTACACACTAGCTCATTTAGCTGCTTATGGAGGCAAGCTACATTGTCTACAGGAACTTATCGACAAGTATCAGTGTGATGTTAATGCCACTACTATTGATACTGGTAGTACAGTTCTTCATGAAGCATGTGAAGGGGGTCATGTTCCTGTTGTACTTTATCTCACTAGTCTTCCTCAGTGTAATGTAGCAGCTAAGACTTCTAATGGATCAACAGTTCTTCACATTACCTGTATGTCCAGTGGCTCTCTTCCTATACTCAAACATCTGGTGGATAATCATCAGTTAGATATGTGTGCTGTGAATGATGAGGGAATGGCTCCTATTCACTTAGCATGTAGGGAGGGAAGATTAAACTTGATCCAGTACATTATAGAACACATACCATCATCACTTGAACTACCTCACAGTAAAAATGGTCATACTCCATTCCTTAATGCAGTGTACTTCAATCAGTTAGAGGTTATTAAATATCTTATTAGTAAGAAGTGTAATCTATCAGCTACTGATGATGAAGGGTCTGGAGCAGTTCACATATCAGTAGAGAGGGGTCACTTGAATGTATTGAAGTATCTCATTGATAATAATTATTGTAATCCTAATGCAACTGATCATCAAGACCATACACCACTACATGTTACTGTAGCAGATAATAAATATGAAATATTAGAATATTTACTGAGTAAGAGTATACCTTCAATGAGTTTTGTCTGGTTACGTGAGATAAAGTGTTTATTAGACAGTCCTCATTTCATATTTAATAATTCTCATAATGCTGTACTTATTTTTGTGCAAGATGAAGATGGTAATACACCATTACATTTAGCTTGTCAACATGGACGACAGAATATGGTATCACTATTACTAAAAGCCAGTCTATCTAATGGTAATTTATTGATTACTAACAAGAAAGGACGGACACCATTACACTTAGCAGTTGCCTCTGGTCATAAGGATATTGCTGAAGCTTTACTGTTCTCAGTCACTGGTAGTTCTACTCATCATGATCTCCTTACAGCTACTGATAATGAAGGATCCACCGTATTACATACAGCTTGCAGTAATGGCCATATTGATGTGTTTCGTTATTTATCCAGTATTTATTCTCAAGGTGTTAATGTAATGGATAAAAGAGGACATGGTTTACTTCATGCAGCATGTGAGGGAGGAGATATTGGAATAGTAAGAACACTAATTGAGACACATGGACTGGATCCTTTAGCAGTAGATGAAGATGGCATCACTTGCTTACACTTACTAGCAATAAGAAAGAGAGTTTATGTATACCAGTATTTGGAACCAAATATTGTCTCTAATCCAGTACCTAAAGATAAATCTGGTCGTACTCCTCTTCATTATGCTTCTCGTTCTGATAATATTCGTATGGTATGTTATTTCATAGAGACCTTCCCCTGTACTCCTGATGATCCTGATAATAATGGATACACTTCAGTTCATGGAGCATGTGAAGCTGGTAGTATGGAGTTGGTACAATACTTTCTGACTGATCTCAAATGTAATGCACTAGCTGAAACTGATGATTGCAAAACCATGCTTTACTTTGCTAGTATGAGTTCTAATTTAGTGCTTGTTCAATTTTTAGTTAATGCATTCAGTTTAAAACCTCGTCCACATGATATTGAAATAGCTCAATCAGTTAATCCTGATTCATCAGTAGTTAAATATTTTCAAGAGATACATTATGATTTATTTCTTTTAGAACAAAGCAAAGTGAGTGGATATCATGAGAAACTTGAAGGACAACAGGTTGACCCACCAGTACAAGATATTGTGTCTTAAGCACAACCTTATCACCATATTACTACGATATCAGTCCATTGCATGTAACCTATCACCATTACCAATACACCATTTTACTACATCACCATATGTAACCTATCACCATTACACCATCATACCTATCCTACCACCTTACCACCGTCTAACTACCTTACACCACTTTAGTACCATCATCACCATTACACCGTATACCGACAATGGTTACCAATATCACCAATCCTATCCTTAAACACCATCTTACCATTGCACCTATCACCATCCCACCACCTTACATACCATTGTATCACCATTGTACTATTACACCATATACCAATGGCTACCAATATCACCTATACAATACTTCTGTAATCTCTTAACTTGTATCACCATTACTCTTAACACCTTTATACTAAGTTTGACATTTAACCACCATTGTCATCTTATCATTATCATGTACACCAAAGACATGCAATATATCCATTACCATTGTACCACCATATTATCATCGTAACAGTAACCACCTTACCAGTTATCACCATTACACCATATACCCACATTACCAATCTTTCTTCAATATATTCTCTATTAACATGTATCACTGGAGCTCCTCTTTGCTTTCTTTTGTTAGTTTTCCCTTTATTCCTTAATTCCTTAATTAATAGTTTTATTATAGCATGTACACATGTACATGTACCTTTATTTTGTACTTACTCTTAATTTTTATTATAATTATTTTGTTGTTGTTGTTATCATTGTATTTTGAATTAATTTTATTCTTACTTTCTTAGACAATTAAGATGTATGTTAGCATCTAGTTTTCTATCAATTTATTGTTTTTAATAAAATTATTTTAATTTTATTAAATTAAAATTAAATATCAACAATTTTAATCCAGTTCTTTATCAGACAATGTCCATAGTTCTGCCACAGTGGACTGGAAGTGATTACGACTGGATATTCAAGAACTGCTTGAATTTGATATGATTCTCCACTGGTCAGTGCAGCTCCAAAATCAGCAAGATGGGTAGGATCATCTACCGTAATTTCTCTAAAAATTCAGCACTCTAATATTGAAAATAAATAATTATTTGGGAGAAATAGTACCTAAAGTAGTCTAAATATTCATCACAAAAAATCCTTAACACATATTCTAACAATACACAGACATAATACATATAATACATAGTACCGTATAGCTTGAAATTTTCGTGGAATGTAAATTTTGTGGTTTTCGTGGTTATGGAGCTGCCCACAAAATTTAAACCCACGAAATCATTGAAGTGCCATCCCCTTACAGGCTATGTAAACTGTCAACCACGAAAATTAAACCACGAATTGCCCCACCAGGAGCAAACCACGAAAATATCAACCCACGAAAATATCGACCCACTAAAATTTCAAGCTATATGGTACATAGATATAATACAGGTTCTCATTGTGTCAGGATTCTCTATATTCATCTAATGTCAATGGAATGGTAGGTAAGCAGTGACTTGGCAGACTTTCATGACACACTCACACACCACCATGCTGCCGCTAAATTTGTCAAAAATAAATTATTTCCGTTTGACGTCTAAAATTTCATTCTAAAAATTACCTGCCCTAAACAGTTATGACGAATTTTTTTACAAAAATTACGGTATAGCCAGCCTCAATGATCTGAGCCAATGACTCTGTGAGGGACAAGAGAAAGATGGAGAAAGAGATGAGGAATGAGACCTAGTTCTCACATTAAGAAAATGCTCAGTATTCTACCCCCAGACTATCTAATGCAGCCCAGACCACGAGTATCCCTACTGCCATGCAGCTCAGCCAGCTTGCATGATGTATTTGTGTGTGTATTCCACAGTGGTATGCATATGTGTTACATGTATAAAGGCTTTTGTTTTGTGTGTTTATGAGTAAGTGACAATAGCATAGTGGTAGATGGGAGGCAAAGCGGTCCGGCCTTGAGAGGCGAAGATGGGGTTTCAAACATTCTAAAGGCCCCAACTCTCACCACTCTGCCTGCCTCCATTGTGTCTGTTTTATTATACTTTGAGGAGTGACAAAAATATTAGGGTAAGTGTTCTATATAAATCATGTGAGAATGTGTATATGAGATAGAAAGTTTGAGGTGATTCTGAGCTCAAATGTTTGAGTTACAGCCATTTAAAAAACCAGCCAAATTTTCAAAAAAGGCTTCAAAAATACCTTAAATTTTTATTATATTCTATTCTGATATATATTGATGTCCTTAATGCTGTGTAGAAATTTTGAGCAAATTCTGAGCTTGAATTTTTAAGTTACAGCCATGTTAAAAATGAGCAAATTTCTGAAACTGTCCCAGTACTATCCATGCTAAAGTGGCTTAAAATCTTTATCACATTTTCTGATACATAATGATGTCCTTATGCCATGTAAACCTGAGCCAATTCTAAGCTCAAATTTTTAAGTTATGGACATATTAAAGTTATGGCTATTTTTAAAATGAGCAAATTTATGTACCAGGAAAAATTATAAAAATGGAGAACTCTCTACTTTTCATTTTTTGATGAAATTTGGCCAATGTCCTTGTACTATAGTCTAGGTACATTGGAGCAACTTTTAAAATTCATATAAAATCCAATTTTGATCGGAATAAGCTCAAACTTTCTACATAGTATAAGAACATCCTTACACTGTATTATAATACAATATAATATTTACATGTACTTAGTTTCACTCACTGTCTATTGATCTCATTCTATTATTGAACTCTTGAAACTCAGTGATCTGTACAAACTTACCAATATTGTATATATCATCAAGATTAGTGATAACATCAGCTTCATTACTGCAAGAAAAACAACAACAATAATAAATAAATATTAATACTTGTGTATTAAGAATAGATTAGAAATAAGTGCATTAAAAGCAATGGATAGGTTGCTAATGTACATGTACATGTATGTATTATATTATAAGGTACTTGTCATTCTTTTAATGGAAAGCTCCAGATTAAGGTAAAACCAGGTCACATTCCTGTTTTCTTAAAGATATTCGAGATTCATAAGTAACCTGAAAGAGAATAGAAGAGAAAAAATGAAAATACAAGAACTTTTTAAAATAGAAAGAGAGAGAAAGAGGGGGAGAGGAGAAAGGAAAGAAAAGGATTATAAAGAGGAGAGACTACAGTATATGTACTGTATAATGGGTAATATTGGGGGAGAGGAATTTAAGTCAATCTACACATTATTTTAGTAGTAATTGGTAAGTTTTATTTCTCAAATTTGAGGCCATATATCATTGAACATGAGTATAATAATAACACAAAATGGTAGGTCTATTTTTGTGATCAGTTATCAATTCACTAATTCAATCCCATCCAAAAGTACCCAGTATATGGTAGAGTATAACTAACAATCACAAATCATTTAGACTTACCTCCACCATTTTGACAAATCCTGGGAACATTGGGTTCCTATTGATTACCAGGAGAGGTACCTCAGGTAGAGTATCAGGTATTGATATGGTGGCAATAGCACGAGAGAGAGAACCTAAATCAACCTCATCCAGAGACCTTTCATCATCATTAGTCTTATGATCATCTGATCCATCACTTGATTCAGAACTACTGGAGTATATATATTAATGAGAGATGATGGAGAGGAGACATTATAAATAAAATAAATATGTGGCTCATTGAGATTTATAAACAAATTTCATCAAGAAATTAATGATACGTAAAAATTCAAATAATTTAAGACTCCCACCTTATGTCTAACTCAATCAGATAATAAAAAATTCCCTGAAAATTATTGGCATATACAGTAGATATTCCATTAAATTTTTAATGAATTTTAACCCCAGACTAATAATTTTTAGAGGTGGGCGATACCAGAAATTTTGAATCGATACCGATACCAAGTAGTCTGAGTCTCAGTATCGATGGTATCGAGTAGTGAATGAGTAGTCAGCTACTGCGCATGCGCATATAAGTTATAATTAGTTATTAATAAAAATGAAGAGAAACAAGCCGCCATTTTGTAATTATTAAAGGGCGTGGTCATAATTATGACGTTAAAAATAGGTGTGGTAGGGCGTGGTTACTCACTACTCGATACCAGGATTTGGTATCGAGTACTTGGTATCGGAGGCCTGGTATCAGATATATGAGTACTTTGGTATCGTATCGCCCACCTCTAATAATTTTAACCCAATTAATTACAGGATTACACTGAGCAGTGGTACAATAGTAACATTACATTATTTATGTCCTTACTCCGTGTAGGGTCCTTACACAAAATTAGATAGTCTGGAAGTCAAGAGCTGATAGTTTGATGGTGTTCTACTAAGAGATGAACTTATGAAGAGAGGGAGAGATTCGGAGGGAAAGAAGTGTAGCGCCATTACAACCCACGTGTGGACCCATATATACCGGACATCATGATCCGGACATTCAGACCATAGATACCGAGTACCTAGTCCTCGTCTACGCAAAGCTGGGCGAGGCCAACCAGGCAACATGTTGCTAGCTAGCAACATTTGTGGTTACTTTGATTTTGTAATCAAGACGTTGCTAAGAATAGAAATCAGTTCTATTCTTGCAATAAGTTGCTTAAAAGATCAAAGTAACCATAAATGTTGCTGGCAACATGTTGCCTGGTGACTGGTGTATAGTAGTCAGGCGGGGCCTGCCTCTCGCGGAAAAACGGAGAGTCGAGTCAGGTTCAAGCGCAGGATTTCTGCGCTAGCAGGAAATGAGTCACAATGACCCAAATGACACCCACACAAGACATGAATAACATTATCATAAATTATTTTAAAATGGATGTAAAGGAAATGGTGTTTAGAAAGCTGAACTATGTCTTAAAGGAGGAGCAGTTGGCAGCTATCAAGGCTTTTCTCGAAGGAAGAGATGTTTTCATAGTGCTACCCACTGGCTATGGAAAGTCTTTGTGTTCGTCTAAGTCAAAATCAATATCATTCTCGGCAACTTGGTCCATAAAATGCTTCCTCCAAACATTTATCACATCTCTGCACCTTTCTGCTGCTGGATCACATCTGTTTTTGCTCTCTTTGCTTAAGTCTTTAATCTTTACCACAGCCTAAACATACAACGACGGTCATGTTTACACGCGTGTGGGCGGTGCTCATTTTCAGCCCCACCTATATGCATGCTGTCAGCTCCACCCGTGACACAAAACTAGCTACCGTACTGAACCTGACTCTCCGTTTTTCCGCGAGAGGCAGGCCCCGCCTGACTAGGTGTATAGAGGGCTTAAGATGAGAGGGAGAGAAGCTACCCCACGTGTCTAGTCGGTATTCTATAAAGAATACAGAGTACTACTGAGTCGAGCCATAGATCACGGGTGTTTATTAATCCGAATCCGGTTGATAATAAGAATAATTTACGGTACTGTTTTAATGGCTGACTGATTACCACATGTTTGCATAGTAACTTTCCTTTTAATGTATTGTATTTATAGTAACACATTATACACAATACTTTATATTAAATAAAAATTTATACTATGCTAAACAATACCAAACCAACTGCGCATAACTAATGAGCTGTTG
>NW_003546932.1:30160-33793 GCF_000090795.2 Amphimedon queenslandica
TCAGCACACATGTAACTGTACAAGCCATATTGGTAACAACAGCTTTTTAAGGCAGGCAGGGAGGTGAGAGTTTGGCCATTAAAAACGTTTTAACCCCCAGTTCCAGTTCTCAAGACTGGACTGCCTAGCCTGCTGTTCACCACGGCTTCATGCTAACACAGTAATTGTAAAAGTTTGTTTATATTGTCACATGGTATGACGACAATTGGTGTCTCTGAGTCGTGAAAAGAGGGTCAATGGCGGGATGCTAGGTAGATAGCCAGGAAAGAAGCCTAGGCGGGTAGGCAGACTAGGAGCATCAACCGACTGTGGCCAACACTCTGACGTCTGACTACCGACAAGAGTTGGGTGTAGTGTCCTCTCTTAAATCTAATGTCACACTTTTATTTAATCTCTCTCTCTCTCTCTCTCTCTCTCTCTCTCTCTCTCTCTCTCTCTCTCTCTCTCTCCGCAGCTCTCTCTCTCTCCCCCCCTCTCTCTCCTGTCATAAAATTACTGAAGTCCGCTGTATACATGCTAATAATAAATTACCTTAAACTCTTGAGGAAAAATTGTAACTAAGAAAGTAAAAGTGTAGCTGACGGCTTTGGATCTCCATCTATCTCTGACCGTAACCTGAAGCTAAGGAAAACTTTTGAAAGAGCCCTAGAGCCCTGTTTATCCACAGCATTTTCTTACATTTCTACTTCCGTAAATCTCTTGCGCTTCACTTTAGGCTGCGTTTACACTACTCCGCTCCACTGAATCCGAATAGTTTTTGCTATCACTGGTTTTAGGTGTTTACACTAATCCACCAGCTGCGTTTTCATTTGAACTTATCATTCCTTTACAGAAGTATCCGCTTAGGTATTCGTTTTCAAATGTCTCCGGATAAGTATCCGTTTTCATGTGTTTTAGTGTAAACGAAACCCGTATCCGTGACTAAAAGTCTCCGTTTTCCAATGAAACCGGAGTAGTGTAAACGCAGCCTTAGAAAATAAAGTCAGGTATTTTACTTGTAGCTCATCGCTTTCTCTACAGGACTAGATAGCTGACTTAGCTATAGGGATTTCCCCTAAAGAGTTATGATGCACTTATCACATGACACTGTGGTTGCTATGCGTGTTGCTATGTTTATTTTAAAATTAATAATTAATTTTCATACACATAATTATTGTGATGTCATCAGATGCGGAATTTTATTAATAATAAACACCCGTGAGATTCACGCACTATGATCCAACATATGCGTGGGCATACATTCCTCCACTACCAGCAATGGCTACAAGTACAAGCCCCATAAGTTCTTCCTCTGTTCCTTTTATGAACGTTTGCAATAAAGAACTAAGTGAGTTTATGTGTGTATATTGACATTTAAGGATATTTTGCGCAGGTATCAATGACTTCTATGATATTTATGAGAAAATGGAGCAACCTTCAGCTCGCTGGAAGCATATCTCTATTTCCTTGCGTCTTAAAATAAACACAATTAACAAGATAGAAGCTGATTGTCGTGGAGATACCATCATTTGCCTGCAGAAAGTTTTAGAGCACTGGTTGAGGAAAGATTATGATTATGAGCGTTATGGTATTCCTTGTTGGAGGAGAGTGTGTTTAGCTGTTAAAGGAGGAGGAGGTGATCCAGCATTAGCTGATGAAATAGCTCGTGAACATCCTCTACCAGCTACTCCTCATTCTCTACCGGCTACTAGTGGAGATTGTCCTACTGATTTAATTCATAATGAAGGAATGATACCTTCAAGAGGTAACTTCACCAATTTTGAATCGTAATGCATGTATAACTTTACTATAGGAGGTAACGCATCAAGTGATGATGAAAATTTATGGAATGCTATAAGAGATATCTCTCCTGTTGATGCTGTAATGTCACCTGGAAGTGGAAAATCATATAATTCAACAAGTAAATGATACAACTATGCTTGCATATACCTTAGAGTGACTTTTAATTGCAGGTACTAAATTTTGCGATTTTAGCACGAGGCTGGTATTAAAAATTGCGATTAAGTAATTATTACTAATAGTTATATGGCATGATGATGTCATTATTAATAATTGCGCATATTAATAATTGCGATTTTAACCCAAACGCAAAATTCGCAATTAATAGTACCCGCATTTAAAAGTAACCTTAAGGTAGGTGTATGTATAGTAGTGTTGTTTTAGTGTGGCATAATAATTTTAGTTTTAGTTTTTGTTTCCTATTCTTAAATTTTAAATGTTAGTTTCAGTTTTAGTTATGCAATGGTAATAGCTTTTAGTTTTAGTTATTATTATCACTTTTAAATTTTATTTTAGTTTTAGTTTTATTCTTTCAATGCTTCTAGTTTTAGTTTTAGTTTTATTCACCAAACTCTTTCAGTTGATGTAAAAACAATTAAACCATTGAAATAGTGAATGAACCATCAGTAAAATTTTATACGTAATTGTGCCCAACCAACAGTATGGTTATAAGTGTGCTAATTTATTTTTAGTTTTAGTGAATGTAACTTATAAATGAGGCCTTAGTTATAGTTAATTACTAGTAGTTTTAAGGCTGGTTTACAATATGATGTTAGGCCACCATAGCATCAATTTTTAATCAAAAATGCCAGTGATTTGACCTTTTGATGCATACTTTCTACTAGAATAGGACCAGATTCTATTGCAGCATCAATGTCTAGTGTATTATTGCAAACTAGCCTTTAGTTTTAATTATTGTTATAAGCACTAAAGAATTTGAATTTTAGTTTTAAGCACTAAAGAATTTGAATTTTAGTTTTAGTTTTAGTAAACAAAAATAGCTCACTAAAATAGGTTTTAGTTTTAGTTATAATTGTTAATTAAAACAGCACTAGTTTAGTAATGCGTTTATGAGATGATAATAGTTGTAAAAAAAGTTTATGAGGTCACCTTTCATGTATCTCTTATTAATTTTACAGTTTATGCTCACCATCCTGAAAAAAATCATCCCTTAACAAATAAGATATATGAACTGAAGGATGAGTTTGCTGATGGACTACAGCTGACAATGGAATCCTTTGTAAAGGAGCCAGACCTTCTTCATAAAATCATTGAATATCTTAAAAGACGTGTTCATACTTTGTTGGGTCCTTCTAAGTGTGAATCAGTTGCAGCACAAGCAGTTAGAGAAGAGTTTAGTGACATTAGCACAATGACAGATCTTTTTACAACCTTAGAATACAAGTATGTATCATGGTTTAACTATGAACTGATAGCAAGACTTGTTTGTGTGTTCCTGAGTGATAATCGTTCGTTAAAGAGGACCTGGACAGACTATGAAGAGAAGTTAAAGGATTATTTTATAAACAGTGGTGGACTATTGAAAGATGCTGATGCTGTACAGTTTGGTATAACAGACGTTCCTCCTGGTACACGAGTAATGATTGCTAAAGTCGACCGTGATGATTACACATCAGCTGACCTTTTCTTCTATCGTAGAGCAATACCAAAAGGATATGACATTCCTGATTTCAACCTTTACTTTCTTCGAGTTCGTCCTGGTTCCCTTATACTAGAATATCTCATTCCTGAGTATCTTTACTCTTTATTATTTCCTCTAACTACAAAGCTACAGCAACAGTTAGCTAGTATTGATATCACTGAACTAACATGTGGTGAAGATAAATATGATCT
>NW_003546932.1:34151-39755 GCF_000090795.2 Amphimedon queenslandica
GTTACAGCACATATCATCGTGGTCTTCATGGTTGGACTCCATTGCACTCTGCATCATATGGTGGACACATTGAGATCCTTCAACTACTCATCCATCAATATGGTATTCATCCTAATGAAGGTGATGATAATAGTGTATCTAGTATACATATGGCATCTTATAAAGGCCACTTATCTATAGTACAATATCTAGTAGACACGTGTCATGTTCCTCCTGATCAACCAGACAGTAGCAATAACACTGCATTACTGTACTCAGCAATGGGGGGCCATTCTGACCTAGTGGAATATTTTATTAAGAGAAATTGTAATGCTTTTCAGATTAATTTTAATAGCGAGTCTTTATCATTGCTAGCTTGTCAAAGTGGAGAGTTAGCATTAGTCAACAAGCTTGAATCATTAAACCTCTTCTCACCAGATGACAAAACAAATTCAGAGGCTGGTATACTACATTATACTTGTCGTTCTGTGAATAATAAAAGTGTTGAGCTTTTTAAGTATCTTTTAAAACAATATCAATTATGCATTGATGTAAAGGATTCTAAATATGATCGGACTCCACTTCATATTGCTTCTTGGTATGGTTCATCATCAGTTGTTGAGTATATTGTTAGTATTCAAGGTAATGAAGCATTACTAGCTAATGATAATATTGGCTACTCCTTGCTACATTGTGCATGTGATGCAGGTATACAGTTTCCAGCTGGTATTGTGTATAGTAAGCTTATGGCACAAAGTGATGCATCAGGTATTGATATTATTAATAATACTAGAATAAAACCAAATATTGATTTTATCAAACAAAATGAAAGAGCTAATATGTTTTCTTCACTTCTCAAGAAAGCTAGTACTTGCCCTAACTTTGACATCAATGCCACTACAAATGATGGTCAGTCATTACTTCATTTGGCATCATGGACTGGCAGTACATTACTGGTGAAAGCATTAGAAGAATATAATATCACTTGTACATTAGATTATGATGGTATGTCTCCAGTACATTATGCTGCCTGGTCAGGTTCTACTAGTGTACTAAGTTATATCATAACTCAGTATAATCTCAATGCTTACGATACTGATACTTATGGTCGTACACCATTAGTCTACTCCTGCTGGTCAGGTAGTATTAATTCTGTTAAATATCTTATTAATAATCATAACAGTGATCCTAATATCACTGATAAGTATGGTTTCACATGTATTCATCATTCTTGTTGTAATGGCCATGTTGATATCACTCAATATCTCATTGAGGTACAGCATTGTGATATTAATAAAACAGATAATAAAGGACTTGCGTTAGTACACCATGCTGCATGGAGTGGTAACTTTGATTTAGTTCAGTATCTTATTACTGAACAAGGTTTGTCTCCTACTGCAGTTACTAAGAATGGCCTCACTGCTTTACATTATGCCTCATTGTCTCTTAACTTATCTCTTGTTAATAAATTAATAACTACCTATCAGTTAGATCCTCATCAAGCTGACAGTAATGGTAAGCTACCAATTCATTATGCTGCTGAATCTGGTGATATTTTACTACTGGAACTATACATGAAGGATTACAAGTGTAGTCTGAGCCTAACAGATAAGGATCGTTGGAATATATTTCATTATTCATCGTTCAAAGGCCACATTCATTTTGTCAAACATGTCACCAGTCATCATTCTCACTCCATCAGTTTATTAGACTCTGTTGACAAGAAAGGACACACACCATTGCATTATGCGCGTAAATATGGACACACTCAATTGGTTAAATTTCCAATAGAAGACATAAAGTGTGAGACTCAAGAGAAAGATCCATGTGTCTACAGTGTCTTACTGTAACCAACAGTGGAATGATTTCTATTCATATCATTAATACGTAACACAATAATAAACATATAATCCCTAATTATACCATGTATCCACAATGGTTTTACCAACACACCAAATCCTATACGATATCGTATCTTAAACACCATCTTACCATTACACCTATCACCACCTTATCACCATCCCACAACCTGACATATCATTGTATCACCATTGTACTATGCCTGATTTACATTGCACAATTAAAGCTATACGTTAAGACAGGAAGTGCTGTATAAACCAATGGCCACCGTTTTTGTAAAGCAAAAATAGAAATTATCTCTATTCTTATGTTACATAAACGGTTGCCATTGGTTTATATAGCACTTCCTGTCTTAATGTATAGCCTTAATTGTGCAATGTAAATCAGGCTATACACCATACACCAATGGGTATACCAATATCACCTATACAGTACTTCTGTAATCTCTTAACTTGAATCACCATTAATCTTAGCACCACCATGATCATCTTATCATTACCATGTACACCAAAGACATGCAATATATCCATTACCAATGTACCACCATATTACCATCATAACTGTATTACACCACCATACCAGTTATCACCATTACACCATATACCCAGATGTACACCCCAATGGTTACCAATATCACCAATCCTTCTTCTTTAATATATTCTCCATTAACACATATCACTGGAGCTGCTCTTTGCTTTCTTTTGTTAGTCTTCCCTTTCTTCCTTAATTAATAAATTGCTTTATTATAGCATCTACACATCTACCTTTATTTTGTACTTACATGCACTTAATTTGTTATAATAATAATAATAATAATAATAATTGTTGTTGTTGTTGTTGTATTTTAATAAATTTTTAATATAATTTATATAATCAAAATTAAATAAGTCAATAATTTTATCCCAGTTTTCCTGCCACGGTGGACTTGATGTGATTACGTCTGGACATTCAAGAACTGCTTGAACTTGATGTGATTCTCCACTGGTCAGTGCAGCTCCAAAATCAGCAAGATGTGTAAAGGCCCCATACACTAGGCAACATGTTGCCTGGGGGCTTTTAGGATCATCTATAACTCCTTTACCAGCCTCAATGATCTGAGCCAATGACTCTCTGTGGGATGAGAGGATCATGTAATATAAATGTAATATAGCCCATGGTTTTTCCAAAAAATCATTAGTTCCAACGTACATGTACATGTATCTACCTTTCCAGTGAGTGACAGTTCACCAGTCATGGCAACATTCTGATGTATTGGATGATTCATAGCCAGTGAGAGGACAGAGGAGGGCAGAGACTATAAGGGACCGTTCTTTGGGGTAGCACCCTTTAGATCTAATTAATAAATATTAATAAATAAAAACAGTAAAAAAATTTTTTACTGTGTTAGTTATTTTAATGGGAGATGAAGAGTCTTCAGCAATACTGGGCTCATCGACATGTAAGTCTCCTTGATCAGCTTTCACATCTACAGAAGAAAGAATATAGTTATTTCAATAAGGGACTTGGTAAAAGCGGGGTGGGGATGGGGATAAGGAGCGGGATTTAATCGGTAACAGCGGGATGGGGATGGGGAGGGTAGGGTCTCAAAAGCGGACGGACGGACCCGCCCCGCCCGAAAAGGACGGACGGACGGACTGATGCGGACCAGACAGGACCATAAATATCCATGTAAAGGACAATCATTCATAGATAGCCTGTCTTTAAAACACTTCTATACATGGACAATAAATTTATGTACGTATTAACTATGCTAGGACCAATAGAAGAGGTCATGTTA
This sequence comes from Amphimedon queenslandica, assembly GCF_000090795.2. Classification (NCBI taxonomy): domain Eukaryota; kingdom Metazoa; phylum Porifera; class Demospongiae; order Haplosclerida; family Niphatidae; genus Amphimedon; species Amphimedon queenslandica. The sequence continues at coordinate 37,768 of NW_003546932.1, forward strand.
GCGAAAATTTAACTTTATCAATGCAAAATTGCTACTACAGGCTGCATGAAGCATCACAATACTGAACCATCACTTGAATTCTATTTGTTATTCTTAATAGGAGTTCAGTGACACCATTTTAATGATTTTTTAATATTATTTGGTGTAAGTCTAATAATAAACATAGTGAAATTTTATGATTAATTTTTATCAGTGCTATTGCATGCAACACTATACTGAGATACTGATTTCATTTAATTACACAATTAAAATAATAATAGTTCAATATCCTTGAAATCACTGCTCTTTAAAGATAAGGAGACCCTTTGAAATAGTTATATTGAGCTTTAGAATCCAGCCAAAAAGTAGTTATCCTACGTAATAAATGTAAAAATTATAGTTACTTCTAGTATATTTATTTTTGTCATACCTGGGCTAGGAATGCCACACTTTTTTTGCAGATCCCTTTTCAATGCTTGTAAATCATTGTAAAGAGTTGCTTAGCACAAAGCAACTCTGGTTGCAACGCTAATAGTTATTGTCTTCCACCTATGATAAAAATGATATTCCATTTCAATAGCAAATTGTACCTGAAACTGTGAAGCATGAGAGTCAAAAGCCATTGCCTCAAAAATTTTGAAGTTATCTAATAAACATTGTTATGACAGAGCATAACCATTACAATAGAATTTATACTTGGACAACATATCGGAACACTCCATCACAACACAGTATGATGTATAGGCAAACTAAAAGTCAATTAATTTTAACAATAACATATTAGATATGCATAATTTGCACAGATAAGCACCACAGTCAATGGAACTGTCTTGTTTGGATACAAACTGTTGCAATAATAAACTAAAATTTGTAAGTTTGTACATACCACTTCATAGTATGTTTGTATAGTATGAAAAGTTAAACTTCTGTGTGTGCACCCCTACCTTTTTTCAAATACATTGACAGCACACTATTCAATTTGAACAACAAAACATTAATTCAAATAAAATTTTGATTCATACCAGCACTTGCTTGTTTTGTCACAGTAAAATATTTTTCAATAGAATCAAAATTAAAAAATTGATTTATGACGCTTAATAACCTATACAAATCCGCTATTAATATTGTAGACAAATAAATTTTAACAAGAACTTACAATTAAAATCTAGTGGCTTCTGACATGACAAGGCATTATATACAATAGATTAAACTTCACTTACATCATATATAATCCTAATTTTATAGCACGGCGTCAAAACATAGATATTATACGTACAGCTGTGATGAAATAACTTACATAAAAGTATCAGTCAACAGTCTCATCAGGTTTATTTGCAACCAATTTACTAAAGATTGCTGTTGGTAACACACAAAACATAATATTGCTCTAAAAAATTGCAGTTTTTATTTAATAATACTCATCCTATATAGTCTACATTGTATTCCTGCTTATATTCACTGTAAATGGTAATTCCTCTTTGAATATATTGATTGAAGATATAGACTTGCACCAAATAATACAGAAAAATCATTAAAATGGTGTCACTGAACTCCTATTAAGAATAACAAATAGAATTCAAGTGATGGTTCAGTATTGTGATGCTTCATGCAGCCTGTAGTAGCAATTTTGCATTGATAAAGTTAAATTTTCGCTAACATGACCTCTTCTATTGGTCCTAGCATAGTTAATACGTACATAAATTTATTGTCCATGTATAGAAGTGTTTTAAAGACAGGCTATCCATGAATGATTGTCCTTTACATGGATATTTATGGTCCTGTCTGGTCCGCATCAGTCCGTCCGTCCTTTTCGGGCGGGGCCGGGCGGGTCGTCCGTCCGTCCGCTTTTGAGACCCTACCACCACCATATCCGGATCCCCACTCCGCTTTTACCGATGAAATCCCGCTCCCCATCCCCATCCCCGCCCCGCTTTTACCAAGTCCCTTTCAATAATTATAGCCTGCACAATGGCCCATACAATGCAAGTGATGTACCTTCAGTGAGGACT
>NW_003546932.1:40244-43171 GCF_000090795.2 Amphimedon queenslandica
GTATACACAATAGCAGCCATGCAGACTCATATACACAAAGCATAACAATGGATAAATAAGACTTGTTATTGCCATCTGGTCCCTAATAAACTCCCAGGAGCTGAAAACAAAAATTTTTTAAAATTATTTAGTGTAGGGTTGAGCCTCTGTTGGATTCTTGAGTATGGGTCTCCAATCTGGGACCCTCTTCAGTCTCTCTATCCTCCTCAATTGACTTTGTACAGTACTTTGCTCTTAAAATGATTTCAAAATCCTGGTCCACCCCCTATAGCACCCTCCTCTCTTCTCTCAATTTAAGTACTCTGGAACATCGACGTAAGAGATCAAAGCTTTTATTCTTTTATAAAATTAACAATGGACTCACCCATTCAACTCTTCCCCTTACTCCACACCCTCCCCCTCCACCAATGTCTCTCCGTCACTACTGTCCCTATAATTTTATTGTTCCATTCTGTCGCACCTCCTCCTATAGCCTCTCCTTCCTTCCATCTACTATTAGACTTTGGAACTCTCTCCCAAGTAAAACCAAACAATCAACCTCCATCTGTTCCCTTGTGAAAAATCCCAGCAAGATCTTATAAGGTTTTTCATGATTTCACATGATTATACAAGAAAACATAAGATAGTAATCTTGTAAAATCTTAACACAGAAATTCTTGCAAATTCTTATTTAAGATTTGATAAGATTTGAACAAGCTGTCAGATCTTGTGAGATCTATCATAACTATAATTCTTGTAAGAATTTTAAAGATCTTATGAATAAAGGAATATGTCAGAAAATGTAAGATCATGCCTCACTTAAATCTTGTAATACCACACCTTGTAAGAACTAAGATGATCTTGTTAAATTGAAATCTAATAAGATCTTACAAATCTAGTAAGTTTATGATCTTGAAAAATCATCCATGATCACACAACACATAAGATCACTCATTAAGTCATAAAAGATCTTGAAAGATCTTACAAATTGCATGAAGTCACAGGAAGTGGTAGACAACCCATGATAGCCTTTACGATAATGGCAGTATATAAAGAAAGTAAAATTTCAACATAATTAAGTCAAAAAGTTAATGAAGTTTTAATTAACCTTCACATCATTAAGTAATTCATTTATGCAATGTATGATCTTGCTCAGATCTTACTGTTACATCTATTTTTCATAAGCTGAAACTTCATGTAAGAACTCGGCTAATATTTTTAAATCTTGATAAAGCAAGATCTCATGATATCTTTCATGTTCTTTGTTTCAAAATCAGGCCGATCTTGCTGTGATCTTAAGGTAAGATCTTGCTGTGATTTTCTAAGAATTTGGTAAGATCTTGAAAAAGATCCTGTAAGATCTTGCTTACATTTTGATAGCAAGATCTAACACTATCTTACATAATCCTTGTTTCAAAATCAGGTAAAATCTTGTGAAATATTAGCAAGAATCTTGTTAAGAATTTTAAAGAAACTTAACAAGAATCTTGCTGGGATTTTTCACAAGGGTTATTTTAAATTCTATCTAGATTATAAATTTTGATTTTTATGTTATCTCTTAATCATGTATTTATTCTCTTTTTCAATTAGCATCAGCTATTTATTCATATAAAAATAAAAAAAAATTGAACCTATGAAATGAATTCAAACAAGCCCCTGTAGGGTTGCTGGTTTAAAAGTATAAAACAAGCCCCTGTAGGGTTGCATCACCATTGAAACACCAACATGTCAACCCTACACTGCAGGTATGAAATGGCCTATAGCAGCACTGATGAGTATTGCTATCAATGCTATAGTGTGGCATTATGATAAATCTTGTGCATGCCTTCAATTAAATTAAAAATAATGATAATGATTGGATAATTATACCTGCAATGTAGGGTTGACATGTTGGTGTTTCAATGGTGATACAATCCTACAGGGGCTTGTTTGAATTCACTTTATACTTTCAAACCAGCAACCCTACAGGGGCTTGTTTGAATTCATTTTATAGGTTCAAATCCAACAGAGGCTCAACCCTACACTAAATAATTTAAAAAATTTTTTTGTTCTAGTTTCCATCCTTTTTTTTAATCAACAACACTGTTTTTGTTGAGCATTAATTTTTACAATTTTGAAGAGTATTTCTTAATTTTTAGGTAATCCTGAAAGTGCATCCAAGGCAGTTGAAAAGAAGCATCCTAAACTATTAAAAAGTAAGTAAAATAAACAATATTTTTTAAAAACAAAATTAAATCTATATTTAACAGAAATATAATTTGACGAGAGGAGTTTGAAATGTTGCATTCATTACAGGAGGCCTAAAAGAAGACAAAAAGAAAGTTAAAAAATTAATTGTATTATCATGAACAAGTGTGATGCTGAAACATTTTTGCTACAATTAAGTTATAATCTGATTACTACAAATCACGTTAAGAATAAAAAATTGACAGTAATGGATGAAGGAACTTGACAGAAGTGGCATTCCATGCAATGAAGGCAGGCTAGGTTAATTTAAGTTGAATAAGGAAAAGTTATGTTATGTGTGTACGTGTATGAGTCTTCAAAACTAAATTTTGAAAATTTGAATGAAGTGGTATTGCTTGTAAATTCAAGTGTCATACATGCATAATGTACAGGAAATAGAAAAAGAATTAAATTTAGGTATTGTAACTTACCTAGGTTTATTGATGGAGCTCCAGTGTGAGATAGAGAGGGACAGAGAGAAAGGGAGACACATGGATGAGGAGGGAGGAACTGAGGGAGAGAGAGAGAGAATTGTGAGTACGTTTGTATAAATCTGACAATGCATACATAACATCGTGAACTTGTGTGTCTTAAGGAAAGTTGGAGGCATGATTATGAAAGTACATGTACATTCATTTTAGAGTTTGAATAAAATAAATAGTGAAGGTTTGCGTATAAGAGTTTGAATAAGAGTGGGTATTGGGTAGAAAAACTACCAGTAG
>NW_003546932.1:43866-45224 GCF_000090795.2 Amphimedon queenslandica
TCGAGGCTGCACGTACATGCACATGGACTGGGGAGGGCATTTAAGCCCCACCATTTAACATACCCATTAGTCTCACCCCACCCCTTCACTTACCTACGGAGGAAGGATCTGCAAGAGATGTTCAAGGGACTATATCCTCAACTTTTCTTAGCTGCAAAGCATCTGTTTCAGCTATTTTGACCAATCTGGTCATGATGTAGGTCAACCACATGTTCTTCTTTGCACACATTTTAGATGGCAGTGTACAGTCTCCAGACCCTTCCTCTGGCTCTGCAGGTAGTCAAGGGGCGTGGCAAAACTAAATACCCATAAATGTATAAAACAGACAATTTACTTTATATATTTACCTTACTTGAAGAGATTGAAGTAATGAAGAGAATGAAGGCAAATTGAAGCATAAATACAAAACTCTGTGGATAAGTAATTAATAAAAGTTATTTAAGTTTATCATTTTACAATAATTTCTCTCACTTCAAGAGAATCTTGGTGTAAGCAGGGGCGTAGCTGAGGTAGGGCCTGAGGGGGCCTGGGCCCTACCGTCAAAGTGCCCTTATAATTAAATTCATTGAAATTATAACCCAAAAGATTATATTCATTGTTTTTACAATAACAAAAGGGGGTGGTTGATAACCATAGCACTTTTTAAAGCTATATACAATGATAAATTCACTCTGATTTCGCTCAGCTTGCAGGAAAATGCCTCCATTTTGTTACGTAAAAAGGATATGGCCAAAATCGTGGCGCGCGAAACGCGCCATTTTGTCTCCTTGCCCTACCATCACCCAAGGTCAAGCTACGCCCCTGGGTGTAAGTATTAGACAGGGTGTTTAGGCAAGCACATCATCTCAATCTCATCATAGATCAGTCAGTATTAGGAGTCCCCATTGAATAATACTTAGCATGCGCAGTTGGATGCATCAAAATGGCGTCCAACCACTTGGAGAGTCAATATGTCCTTGAAAATGATGACAAAATCATTTTGTAGAATTACAATGCCAAGCCACACTGCACTAGCATCCCTGAAGTGCAACACAATGGTGCAAAAATCATATTTCTAGGATAAAAACTGTAGGACTAGTTCTTCCTTAACTGTGGAAGAAGGAGAAACCTGAACATTTGGTGCATGCATGCATTCATTTGCAGTATAACTATCTTATGGAAGTTTTTAACTACTTTTTATAACACTAACCTGTTCTAATAAAATTATAAAGGACATCCTGACTGTCAGATAAGCCATAAAGAATTCCTGAAGATTTACACTGGCTCAATGCTTCCCCTGGGATGGCAGCCATTTTGGGGGTGCGCTCGTCCAACCATACAAACAGCAAACACAAATGTTGTCGTGTCTGTATATCTAT
>NW_003546933.1:0-5934 GCF_000090795.2 Amphimedon queenslandica
AGAAGACCTGAAATACATGTATTTGTATTAACTTTCTAAAAATTATTGAATATTATAGTTCTTTTATGACAGCTCAATGCATAATACATGTATTGAATTATACATAACACACGCACTCCTCTAATCATTTATTGTTTGATGTCTCTCTTTTTCTCCCTCTCTCTCTTTCTTTCAGGGTTAATCACAGTAAAAATGCAATAGTTAAGCCACAAGGTAAAGCTCCTGATGTAGCTCAGAGAGAAGTTGATGAGGCCATGAGGAAAGTGAGACAAGCCAGCCACTCCATTACTAATGTTATTGAGCCAGGTGAGGGGGGGAGGGGGAGTGAGGGAAGGATTAAATATTCCTGTTGCAGGTGCCAATAAGAACGAAGAAAAAGAAAAACGATCTCGTTCAAAGTCTCGCTCAAGGTAAGCCCTGCCTCTTATAATTAGTGGGTGTAGTTATGTGTTTATTAGGTCGAGATCGCGAGAGAGAAGACACGAGAGAAGGAGACACCGTTCACCATCACCTTATGAGAGGAGGAAGAGGAGGAGCTACTCAAGATCACCTAGAAGATACAGTAGGAACTGGAGGTGAGAATGTATTAAGTAGTTATTGGTACTGGTTATTCAGTAGTTATTAATTCTAGTTATTAATTAGTAATGCTGGTTATTAAGTGATTATTAATGGTGGCTATTAGGTAGTTATTAATGCTATTTATTAATTAATTTTGTGTTTATTATAGAGATTACAGAGGTGGGAGTAGTTACAAAAGAGGTCATCGATCTCGTTCTAGGACTCCACCTCGTCACTCCTATCACTCACACCGTTCTTCCTATCGTCATCGGTAACCATAGCAACATATTGACTCCACCCACTTTCATTGTATTTATAGTTCACCTGATAAAGATAGGAGGAGACACTCACGATCAAGAAGCCGTTCAAGATCTCATTCACCAAGAAGGAAATCATCATCAAGGTTGAATAAATACTTTATTTATTATTTTTATTTATTTATTTTATTATTATTTCAGACGTAAGGATAGAGTGAGGGATTATTCCTACAGTCCTAGTCCAGAGAGGAGGAGGAGTAGTAAGAAATCTAAAAAAGACAAGAAACACAAGAGAAGGTCTCCCTCTGTCTCTCCCTCAGTCTCTCCTCCTCCACGTAAAAGTAAATGGAATTAATACTAATAAATATTTGATTGTTACTACTAAGAATGTACATGTAGATCTACTGCATTAGATAAGAATGGAACAAATGTAAAAATATTGATACTCAGAATGAATGACTGTTTGAATCAAATGGTTTGAAAATGGAAATGCTACTTTGACTCTTTATTGAACTTTAGAATGTTCACAAGAACGAATGAATTTTGAATGCCAGTACATTTGTCATATTCCTACTACTAGATGACTACTATATTTATTATTATTTTATTTTATTCTTTAGGAGGTGGTTCTGATAAAGGTGAAGGAGAGGAGGAGGAGATGGAGGAAGAGGAAGAATTCTCTGATGGAAGTGCTCCTTCTGAGGAGGAGAGACAATCAAGTCCTTCACCATCAGAATAGAACACTTTTTGTAATTGTTGATCCTCTCTTTCTAACTAATAAAATTAGAAAAAAGATTATCCAGCATAGCAGTGAGGAACAAAGACTGCTTTTGCTGACCTCGGTTGTCAGTAGTAGATGTATCCAATGAATAACTGATATGCTGCACTGCTGCTACTCTAGCAAATATCTGTGCTACTGTAGCAAATGAGCCACGCCCTTGTTTACTGAATTTGTGCTTTTTATTGGTCGTTTCTGGACGGAATCTGCTAGACTAGTTGTTCCACAAAAGTCCTCAGCCATGATTGATTTGTGTCAGTGGAGAGCTAGAATAGGATCTTGGAACTGTTCCCGCCATTTGAGACAACCCAGTGCTTGTACTAGTACTGGTAACACTTACTGTGGAACTGATAGAGCTAGCACTGGTAATACTGCACAAGTGAAGACCCCTAGACTTGTTTTGTCTATTTTTTGTCTTCTTATCCTCCTCTTCATATCAGGAGATGTGGAACTTAATCCTGGGCCCACTCTTACAGGTAAGGCTGAATGGCTGATGTATCATATCTCACCTGGCTTCTACACATCACAGATAAGCCAACAAAAGATGAGCTTGTTGAGTTATTGAGTAGCTCAAAGTTTACTGCTGGTACTTGGGAACAGTTTGTATGTTGTCTTCCTAACATGACACAAGATATCATTACTGGAATCAAAGAGAGAGGATCAATAGAAGAGGATGCCATGAGTGCTGTAGCTCAACGTTGCTTTGATAATAATCCTGATATAACATGGTCAATAATCAGGACATCACTTTTAAATGCAAATGAACACATTTTGGCTCAGCAAATTTTGACAGATAGTAACAAGAAAGGTTAGAAGTTATCTAAATCTTTTATATATAAAATCATCTTTTATTTCTTCAATAGGGACAAAAGTAGATGCCACTGTAACAGTTGAGACTACATTGAGAAAGCATTTTGCCTCTTTATTTTATGCCACTGAAGATTGCTTGGAATCTGTTACTGTGGAATTTTTTTCTAAGAGCCTTATTAGCAGAGATGTTAGAAAATCACCATCTTTTTATAAAATTGCAAACGAATTTGTCGCTTTGTTATTTTTTTGTGAAGAAGATATGGCAGAATTAGAAGAGAATTGTCGTAACTTTGTACATTGCCTTGCCAAAGCAGGTGGTCCAGCTAAAGATGCAGCCATTGCACTAGCTGAAGATTGGGAGCATGAAGTATTGAATAAACATAATTTGAAATGGTCTCTTATAGTTGGCATTGAAACTTCCACTGATTTATCTATTCCTTCAAAAATTTCACTGAGCATTGATGATGAAAAACCTCAAGAACTGGAATATTTTTTTAAGGAATTTCTTTCTTTGATGCTTGATATCAGAAAGTACTACAACAAGCATTATAATGTTAAAGATATTGCTGGCTTTGTAACCGACTATTTAGAAAAGCGTCCTACTACAGAGCTTCTAACTAATTGCAAAGATATTAATAGCTTATTTGAATTAGTTAGACCTCATTACAGTTTTTTTGATTTTGATTTACTTGAATACCTTGCAAAACAATTTCCTCTTAAAAAAGATCGCAAATTAGAGCTGAAGTTTAACAGTTATGTACAGAAATTACAACAATTTAAAAACTCAACTTCAATAGAACAAATGAAGGATGCAATAAAGCTAGTACCTCTACCACATGAAGCCTCAGAAGTACAATGTAAAATTGTTATTAAATTGACTGGGGCCTGGGAAAAGAAAACAGTGGAAAATCTTAAAATCATCATTGAATACCTTGATGCTGAGCGTGCAAGACTGGTTGAAATTGATGAAGGATCAATCGTTGTTACATTTCTGGCTCTTTCAACATCACAATCTCTTATTGACAAAGTACAGAATAAAAGTCAATTCATCCAGTATCTTGGTATATTTGAAATAATCATTAATGATGAAGTTATTATTAATAGAGAGGAAGATGTCAAGTTTACATTTGAAGACTCACTCTTACATGTCATCAATCACATAGACAGTGATTCAGAATATGAGAGAGTAGCACTACTTCTGATAGAACTTAAAATAAATCTAAATTACCAGAACACTGATGGCCAGACTGCACTAATGTTAGCTAGTGAAGGTGGACACATTGAAATTTTTAAATCATTGCTACGAAATAGTGCCAATCCATTTCAGCTATCAGCCAATGGAAGATACATTGGCTTGAACTATTTAGCATGTACTGCTCTCTCTCAGCATATATACAAATCAATTGGAGGAACAAAAATTATACCACGAGGTGACACTTCAGTTGAAGACATGTTGGAAATGGCTGTTAAGGAAAGAGGAGTGAGTAGTCATTTTTATGAGCCATTCACGTATGTCATTGAAAATAATTTAAAAGAAAAGTTTCAATGGCTACAAGATTGCTTTTGTGCATTAAACAGTAGTTTCCTTGATGCAGCCACCAATATTTTATCTAGCAAAGCCTTGGTAGCAGAAACAAAACAACACTTTTTATCATATATCAAAAAAGATGCTACTGGTGAAGATGCTCATCAACTTGTGCAGTTGCTCCAGCCTCATTACTCATGTTTAAACATTAACCTTCTCACAAAACCATGTACTATCACAGAGCCTATCAAGGAACAGGTAGAAGAATACAATACTAACCTAAAGATGTTCAAAGATACCACTAGCCTACTGGAGCTTGCAATGATGACCAAAGGAATGCAATATCCTGATGATGATGGCTGTTCAAAATTAATATTAAGACTCAACAAGCCATGGTGCTCCAGGACAATCACTGACTTGAATAAAATGGAAACTTTTTACTTATCACCTATTTCATCCTTTATAACCCTTCAGAATGTACATTGTGATGCCTCCCACAGCCTTACATGTACTTATCTACTACCTCAATTACAAATTGAAGTATTAGCAGAAGCAGTTATTGAACAAATAATTTTTCTATATAAGATTGGTGTATTTGAAGCTATGATTGATGATATTCCTATCATGATGGAAGATGAAGATAAATCATTTACATTTGAGGCTGCACTGCAGGAAGCACATCAAACTAATAATGAAAAACTTTTATTATTTTTGCCTGAAATTAACATTAGTCTGCCTCCTGACACTGACCTCATAATTGCTAGTGGAATTGGGCAATTCATGACTGTTCAATTCTTACTAAATAAAGATCCAAATATTAACATTCAAGATAATGATGGATGGACTGCTTTGATGCTTGCTAGTAGCAATGGACACTACCAGGTTGTTGAACTATTACTGAGTAAAGATCCAGATATTAACATTCAAAATAATGAAGGAGTGACTGCTTTGATGGATACTAGTTATAATGGACATTACGAGGTTGTTGAACTATTACTGAGTAAAGATCCAGATATTAACATTCAAAATAATGAAGGAGTGACTGCTTTGATGTTTGCTAGTGAAAATGGGCATCACCAGGTTGTTGAACTATTACTGAGTAAAGATCCAGATATTAACATTCAAGATAATGAAGGAGTGACTGCTTTGATGTTTGCTAGTCAAAATGGGCATCACCAGGTTGTTGAACTATTACTGAGTAAAGATCCAGATATTAACATTCAAAATAATAATGGATGGACTGCTTTGATGTTTGCTAGTAGCAATGGACATCACCAGGTTGTTGAACTATTACTGAGTAAAGATCCAGATATTAACATTCAAAATAATAATGGATGGACTGCTTTGATGTTTGCTAGTAGCAATGGACATCACCAAGTTGTTGAACTCTTACTGAGTAAGGATCCAGATATTAACATTCAAAATAATAATGGAGGGACTGCTTTGATGTTTGCTAGTTGCAATGGGCATCACCAGGTTGTCAAACTCTTACTTAGCAAAGATCCAGATATTAACATTCAAGATAATCATGGATTGACTGCTTTGATGCTTGCTAGTCACAATGGACATCACCAAGTTGTTGAACTATTACTGAGTAAAGATCCAGATATTGACATTCAAGATGATGATGGATGGACTGCTTTGATGATTGCTAGTCGCTATGGACATCACCAGGTTGTTGAACTCTTACTGAGTAAAGATCCAGATATTAACATTCAAAATAATAATGGATGGACTGCTTTGATGCTTGCTAGTAGCAATGGACATCACCAGGTTGTTGAACTCTTACTGAGTAAAGATCCAGATATTAACATTCAAAATAATAATGGATGGACTGCTTTGATGCTTGCTAGTAGCAATGGACACTACCAGGTTGTTGAACTATTACTGAGTAAAGATCCAGATATTAACATTCAAAATAATGAAGGAGTGACTGCTTTGATGTTTGCTAGTAGCAATGGACATCACCAGGTTGTTGAACTATTACTGAGTAAAGATCCAGATAT
>NW_003546933.1:6257-7885 GCF_000090795.2 Amphimedon queenslandica
AGAAAATAACAACTCTTACAAATAATGAGAGAAAATTATTAGCAGCAGCTGCTGAAGGAGATTTAGGAACATTATTTAGTATGATTTATGAAGTTGGTATGAGTCCAGGTACTCCACTGGTAGCCGGTATAACTCCATTAATGATAGCAGCTTCCTGTGGACACATTGAACTAGTTGAGGCACTTATAAAAGCTGGAGCTGATGTTAACAAAAGAAATGATGATGGAATGAATGCACTGGATATAGTGAATGATATCAGCTTTTATGATCGATCTGATATTGAAGATTTCTTAATTTCTAACACTCCAGCTGGTGAACCAGATCCAGTATCAAACAATGCTGAGTCAACTAATAAAAAACCCAACACTGTTACTGCAATCAAGTCAATATTTGGCATGTTTAATTCATTTATGAAGAAAGCTTATGACCCATACCATAGCAAGAAAAAAGAACTGAAGATACCTCATGGAAGAACTAATACACAATTCAGCAGTGACAAGTATTGATATGTCACAGTTTGTGTCTTAATCAATGATCGATTGTTTAACTTTAAAAGTATATGTAGTGAACTTTTATTATGTTGTAGTACTAGAGACGTAAATGTTAAATGTACATGTACATGTGCATGTTGTTTTCATGCTTTTAATTTTAAATGATATGTACATGCATGTAGATGTGTGTCTAATTGTCAAGTGTACATGTACATTATAGTTATGATTAACATTGTAATTGATCTTTTGATTTTCATTATTAGCTGATTGATAGTCTAATGTAACAGTATTTTATGTGTGATAATAATAGTTACTTTTGATTGCTATTAATAAAATTTAAAAAATTAAACTTATAATCTATCAACGTACAGTACATTATATGAATACATGTTACATATGCTATTAATGTTATGATTCTGTTCCTCCACTTCTTGTTATTCTTTGAATACTTTCAAGTGCATCAATAGCCTCCAGTGAACTCTCACATACACTATCAAACTTATCCTGCAACTAATAACAACAATAGTAATACAAGCAGTAAAATAAAACAGATAAGATGTGATTATTATAATTATTATACACCAAGGTAAAGGTTTTTATGGCATTCGAAGTCATCTGCTAAATGTATGATGTACATGTATAATGTACCTATGGTTCTACCCTAGAAGCTATCTTGTTTCTATATTATGTCAGTTATTTAATAAAGAAACCTCTATGGCTCTACATGTACTTTATGTATAATCTATAGTCACTCACTTTTTTCAACAGTTTCCCTCCTTCTCTTGTAACTCTCTTAGTTTCTTTATTATTATTTGCTGACTCATCAGTTTTTATCACGTATCTTGACTCTAGCATGTCTGCTAGGTTTGTTTCTATGGTAACCTCATGAGTCTTCACATCAGTCAGTACAGTTTGTATCAATTCTTCTTTTCTACTCACAGCTGCTCTGTCATCATAAACCTCTTGAACTGACTCCATTGTAGAAAAGAAACACCATATTAAATGGAATGATCAATGAGACATTGTTAATTGGTGAATCAATGATCATTGCATTTAATGGTGTTTCTTTTCTCAATGTGAGCATACAGTGTACTATACATATACATGTACATTATGGTACAGTATTAATGTATGCAT
>NW_003546933.1:8256-11377 GCF_000090795.2 Amphimedon queenslandica
TCTTTCATGACTTTCTCTCTCCATGTTTGTCTCTGACGAAGAGATTCCAAATGAACCATTAACTCAATGTCTTTAGCAGCACCAGCTGTAGCAGTAGCAAGTGGGTGGAGTTAATTCTGGTCCTCTGTTACCCACTCCACAGACCAGTCTACTGGGGACACCACAAATGACTTATTGAGTTCATTCATAATGATTTATGATTTATTTGATATATGTTCTTATGTTGTGTAGAAAGTTTGAGTTCATTCCGATCAAAATTAAATTTTTATGAATTTTTAAAGTTGCTCCGAAATTGGGCCAAATTTCATGAAAATTGAAAAGAAGAAAATCTTTCCTTATATTTTCTAATATCCATTAATGTTCTAATGCTGTGTAGCATGTGGCCAATAAAGCCCATGATTTATTCCATATTGATACATATTGATGTCCTTATGCTGTGTAGAAAGTTTGAGCTGATTCCAACTTCAATTTTTCAAGTTATGGCCGTTTTAAGAAAACACCAAAAATCCGAAAAGTACCCAAGGCTATAGCCCATGGTTTTTTCCAAAAAATGGCTCCAAAATCACCTCAAATTTTTATTATATTTTCTGATACATATTGATGTCCTTATGCTGTGTAGAAAGTTTGAGCTGATTCCGACTTCAATTTTTCAAGTTACAGCCATTTTAAGAAAACACCAAAAATCTGAAAAGTACCCAAGGCTATAGCCCATAATTTTTTTCCAAGAAATGGCTCCAAAATTACCTCAAATTTTTATTACATTTTCTGATACATATTGATGTCCTTATGCTGTGTAGTCAATTCCGATAAGAAATTTTCGAGTTAAGACCATTTTTAAAAACGGGCCAGTATTTAAAAATTAGTTAAATTACCCAAGGCTATAGCCCATGGTTTTTTTCCAAAAAATGGCTCCAAAATGACCCCCAATTTTTATTACATTTTTTGATTGATGTCCTTATGCTATGTAGCAAGTTTGAGCTGATTTGGGCAAAAATTTCACTCCTACCACTCACATCGGTCTTCCTATCATCACTGGTAACCATAGCAACATATTGACTGTCATTGTGTTTATAGGTCACCTGATAAAGATAGGAGGAGACACTCATGATCAAGAAGTCGTTCAAGATCTCATTCACCAAGAAGAAATTATCGTCAAGGTAGAATAAAATGCTTTATTTATTATTTATTTTTTATTATTTCAGACGTAAGGATAGAGTGAGGGATTATTCCTACAGTCCTAGTCCAGAGAGGAGGAGGAGTAGTAAGAAATCTAAAAAAGACAAGAAACACAAGAGAAGGTCTCCCTCTGTCTCTCCCTCAGTCTCTCCTCCTCCACGTAAAAGTAAATAGAATTAATTTATTTTATTGAATATCTATTAATATCACTATTACTGCTATTAGATGTAAACCAATAAGATCAGAAAAGAAAATACAATATTAGTCTAACTGTACACTGCTACATGCTAAACAGGTGTTTAAAACATTCATGTCTTCATTTTAACCAAAAATGGTATTGGCAGTCGAGTATGGTCAATTTATCTAATTTCCTGTTCACTATAGTCTCATACATAATACTACTAACCACTACATGCAAAACAGATGTTTAAAACATTCATATCTTCATTTTGACCAAAAATGGTGGGACATGGTTAATATTTTTAATTTCCTGTTCACTGTAATCTTGCACACATAATACACTGACCACACACAATCCATCCTTCCCATCTTTTGGCAGTATAACACTACACCCATCTCTCCGTATCTATTGTGTGACTTGGCAGACTTGTTCCCTTTGTTATGTTGTACATTTTTTAAACATAATGTAATATTCTTTGTAATGTTCAAAACTTTGTTTGAAAATGACAATGTCACTGTAGTGTAGCATTTGAATATTCACAAAAATGAGTAATTTTGAACTCCAGTACATTTGTCATCTTCATACTAGGTGACTATTATATTTATTATTATTTTATTTTATTCTTTAGGAGGTGGTTCTGATAAAGGTGAAGGAGAGGAGGAGGAGATGGAGGAAGAGGAGAGTTCTCTGATGGAAGTGCTCCTTCTGAGGAGGAGAGACAATCAAGTCCTTCAGCATCAGAATAAAACCATTCATATTTATAGCAATTGTTGTTGAGCAAAAAAAGTACAAAAATGTAAAACATCTGTGATTGTAAATGGTAGACTATAGTCTACCATGCAATTAGTTGTACATCAGTAGGGCATTTTCTCATATTAGGTACTCCTACACAATCCACCCTTGTTCCTTTATCTACTTGTACTGCTTGTGTAGTTCAACTTCTTTTCACTGTTTTTCAATCATGATTGATTTGTGTCAGTGGAGAACTAGAATAGGATCCTGGAACTGTTCCCGCCATTGGAGACAACCCAGTGCTTGTACTAGTACTGGTAGCAGTTACTGTGGAACTGGTAGAGCTAGTACTGATGATACTGTACAGGAAAAGGGCCCTAGACTTGTTTTGTCTATTTTTTGTCTTCTTATCCTCCTCTTCATATCAGGAGATGTGGAACTTAATCCTGGACCCACTCTTACAGGTAAGGCTTTTGATGAACTATGTATCATAGTGTTTATTATACGTAATAATAGATAAGCCAACAAAAGATGAATTGGTTGAGTTATTGAATAGCTCAAAGTTTACTGCTGGTACTTGGGAACAGTTTGTCTGTTGTCTTCCTAACATGACACAAGAAGTCATTGGTAATATCAAACAGAGTGAGATGGTGCAGGGAGAAGGGAAGGATGCTGGCCCAATTGATTACATGAGTGCCGTAGCTCACCGTTGTCTTAATGATAATCCTGATATGACATGGAAGAGAATCATGATGTCACTTTTAGATGCAAAAGAATGCATTTTAACTAACCAAATTTTGACTGACGTTGAATGTTCATGTGCTGGGAAAAAAGGTCAGTTTTACAATTCTGCAAGTGACATAATTATATATTTATTTTACAATAATAGGAACAAAAGTAGATGCTACTAAAATAATTAAATCTACATTAAGAGGGCGTTATTCTTCTTTATGTCATGCTACTAAAAATTGCTTGCAATCAGTTTCTTGGGAATTTTTTTCTAAAGATCTTATTAGCCGAGATGTTAAAAGC
>NW_003546933.1:11727-17413 GCF_000090795.2 Amphimedon queenslandica
TTTGATTTAATTGAAGATCTTTCAAGCGAATTTCCTCCAAGTGATGAGTTACAGCTAGAGCTTGACCAGTATGTGCTAGAATTGAAACAGTTTAAAAAATCAACTGCACTACAACAAATGAAGGACGCAATAAAGCAAGTACCTCTACCACATGAAGCCTCAGAAGCACATTGTAAAATTGTCATAAAATTGACTGGGAGCTGGCGTGATAAAACAGTTAAAAGTCTTGAAAACCTCATTCAGTACCTTTTTGAACGTGATGCAAAGCGTGCTGAACTGATTGAAATTCATGAAGGATCAATCGTTGTTACATTTCTGGCTTTTTCAACAGCACAGTCTCTTATTGATAAAGTACAGAATAAGATGCAATTTATCCAGTATCTTGGTATATTTCAAATAATGATTAACGGTGACATTGTCATAAAAAGAGAGGAAGATATTAACTTCACTTTTGAAGATTCACTGTTACATGCCATCAATCATATTGACAGTCATGCTGAATATGAGAAAGTGGCACTACTTCTGATAGAACTTAAAATAAAGCTAAATTACAAAAACACTGATGGTCAGACTGCATTAATGCTAGCCAGTGAAGGTGGACACATTAAAATTTTCAAATCGTTACTACAAAACAGTGCCAATCCATTTATACAATTACCAGCCAATAAAGGATATGTTGGATTAAACCATTTAGCATGTACTGCTCTCTCTGAGCATATATACAAATCAATTGGAGGAAAAAGAATAAATCCACAAGATGACACTTCAATTAGAGAGATGCTGGAAATGGCTGTTAAAGAAAGAGGAGTGAGTAGTCATTTTTATGATTCATTTGTGCATGTCATTGAAAATAAAATAAAAGAAAAGTTTCAACGGCTGCAAGATTGTTTTCATGCATTAAACTGTAGCTTCATTGATGCTGCCACCAATATTTTAACCAGCAAAGCCTTGGTAAAAGAAGCAAAGCAAAAGTTTCAATTATATATCAAAGAAGATGCTACTTGTGAAAATGCTCATCAACTAGTGCAGTTGCTCCAACCTCATTACTCGTGTTTGAACATTGACCTTCTCACAATACCATGTACTATCACAGAACCTATCAAGGAACAGGTAGAAGAATACAATACTAACCTGAAGATGTTCAAAGATACCACTAGCCTACTGGAGCTTGCAATGATGACTAAAGGAATGCAATGTCCTGATGGTGTTGGCTGTTCAAAATTAATTTTAAAACTCAACAAGCCATGGTGCTCCAGGACAATCACTGAATTAAATAAATTAGAAAATTTTTGCCTATTAGATCTACATACTTTATCATTTCTAAACCTCACTGAAACCCATTACAATTCTTCCAGCTACACCTGTACATATTTCTTGCCCCAATCATTACAAACTGAATCATTAATGGCAGCAGTTTTTGATCAGGAAGTTTCTCTTTATAAGATCGGTGTATTTATGGTTATGATTGATGATATTCCAATTATAATGAAAGATGAAGATAAGTCATTTACTTTTGAGGCTGCACTGCAGGAAGCACATCAAACTAATAGTGAAAATGTCCTTTTTTTCCTATTAACTGAACTCAACATTAGTTTATCTTTTGAAAATGATACTACGGACCTCGACACTGAAGATCCCTTTGCTATTGGATTGTTACTAGGAATTGGATCAGATCTTAACATTCGAAACAGTAATGGATTGACTCTTTTGATGTTTGCTAGTCGCAATGGACAATATAAGGTTGTTAAACTCTTACTGAGTGAAGATGTAGATATTGACATTCAAGATAATGATGGAAAGACTGCTTTGATGCTTGCTAGTAGTAATGGACATCACGAGGTTGCTGAACTCTTACTGAGTAAAGATCCAGATATTAACATTCAAGATAATGATGGAGGGACTGCTTTGTTGTATGTTAGTCTCAATGGACATCACCAGGTTGCTGAGCTCTTACTGAGTAAAGATCCAGATATTAACATTCAAAATAATGACGGACTCACTGCTTTGATGGCTGCTAGTGGCAATGGACATCACCAGGTTGCTGAACTCTTACTGAGTAAAGATCCAGATATTAACATTCAAAGCAATCGTGGAGGGACTGCTTTGATGTTTGCTAGTGTCAATGGACATCACCAGGTTGTTGAACTCTTACTGAGTAAAAATCCAGATATCAATATTCAAAGCAATCATGGAGAGACTGCTTTGATGTTTGCTAGTCTCAATGGACATCACCAGGTTGTTGAACGATTACTGCATAAAGATCCAGATATTAACATTCAAAATAATGTTGGAGGGACTGCTTTGATGATTGCTAGTGCCAATGGACATCACCAGGTTGTTGAACTATTACTGCGTAAAGATCCAGATATTAACATTCAAAATAATGATGGAGGGACTGCTTTGATGCTTGCTAGTGCCGATGGACATCACCAGGTTGTTGAACTATTACTGCGTAAAGATCCAGATATCAACATTCAAAATAATGATGGACGGACTGCTTTGATGATTGCTAGTGCCGATGGACATCACCAGGTTGTTGAACTATTACTGCGTAAAGATCCAGATATCAACATTCAAAATAATGATGGACGGACTGCTTTGATGCTTGCTAGTGCCGACGGACATTACCAGGTTGTTGAACTCTTACTGAGTAAAGATCCAGATATTAATATTCAAAATAATGATGGATGGACTGCTTTGCTGTTTGCTAGCTGCAGTGGACATCACCAGGTTGTTGAACTCTTACTGAGTAAAGATCCAGATGTTAACATTCAAATTAATAATGGAATGACTGTAGTTCACATTATTCTACTTTTCTCAAAAACTTATTATAGTTTTCTTTTTGCAGAAGATACATCTGATGCATGTACTCAGTTCCTTGACCGATTAAACTCTGGTAATTATCTTAAAATATTGGAACTTTTACTTAACTCTCATCCTAATCATATTCACAATGTTGATGGTGAGAAGCTTCATTCATTAGCAGTGGCAGCAGGATTCAATAATTTTGATGCAGTTACAATTTTGATGAAGAAATGTGACATTGCACCTGAACACATCATTAGCGCCTTTACCTGTGCATGTTATTTAGGTCACTCTTCAATGATACTTCACTTGTCTGAGAAAATAACAACTCTTCCAAGTAATGAGAGAAGATTATTAGTAGCAGCTGCTGAAGGAGATTTAGGAACATTAATTAGTATGATTTATGAAGTTGGTATAAGTCCAGATACTCCACTGGTAGCTGGTATAATTCCATTAATGATAGCAGCTTCATGTGGACACATTGAACTAGTTGATGCATTAATACAAGCTGGAGCTGATGTTAACAAAAGAAATGATGAAGGAATGAATGCACTGGATATGCTGAGAGTTAATAAGTTTTACAATCGATCTGATGTTAAAGAGCTACTAATTATTAACACTCCAGCTGTTGAACCAAATCTTGTATCAAGCAATGATGAGACTACTGATCCAGTGTCAAACAATGCTGAGACAACTAATAAGAAATCCAGTACTGTTGCTGCAATCAAGTCAATATTTGGAATGTTTAGTTCATTTATGAAGAAAGCTTACAATCCACAGTACAGCAAGCAAAAAGAACTGAAGATACCTTATGGAATGGTAACTGATACACCAAATTCAGCAATGTCAAGTAATATGGCCCAGTTTGTGCCTTAATCAATCAATGATTGCTACCTTTTATTATGCTGTTATTGTTGTACATGTATTATTAGAGACATACATGTACATGTACATGTAGTTTTCACTCTTAATATTTCTAAATAATATGTACACATACATGGGTGTGTGTGTAGCTGAACATGAACATGTATAGTTAGCTAAATGTATAATGAATACTGTATTGTTTTTACATTATTAGCTGATTAATAGTGCAATGCACCAGTACTTTTTTGTGACAATAATAGTTACTTTTGATTAATATTAAGAAAATTTTAAAAATTAAACTTATCAACGTGCATACCAGTACTACTAATAATAATACGTACACATTATTATTAATGTTATGATTCTGTTCCTCCACTCCTTGTTATTCTTTGAATACTTTCAAGTGCATCAATAGCCTCCAGTGAACTCTCACATACACTATCAAACTTATCCTGCAACTAATAGCAACAATTATTACAATCAGTAAAAATAAAAAATAGCACATGATTACTATTATACAAGTAGAAATACAAGTACACCAAAGTAAAGGTTTAAAAGTCTACTATTATGTATGGTTTATTCAGCTTGATAGCTGCTGAACTGTCTTTAAATGCCATAGCCTAGGCTATCTTATAGATCTCAGGAAGTACATTGTACACATATTCATTGCTTATTTTAGTAATGCCATAGGAGAAACCTAATCTACATTACATACTTACTTGTTTCAACAGTTTTCCTCCTTCTCTTGTAACTCTCTTAGTTTCTTTATTATTATTTGCTGACTCATCAGTTTTTATCACATATCTTGACTCTAGCATGTCTGCTAGGTTTGTTTCTATGGTAACCTCATGAGTCTTCACATCAGTCAGTACAGTTTGTATTAGTTCTTCTTTTCTACTCACAGCTGCTCTGTCATCATAAACCTCTTGAACTGGCTGCATTGTAGAAAAGAAACACCATATTAAATGCAATGATCAATGAGACACTGTTAATTGGTGGATCAATGATCACTGCATTTAATGGTGTTTCTTTTCTCAATGTGATCATACAGTGTACTATACATATACATGTACATTATGGTACAGTATTAATGTATGCATTTAAAATCTCATTGTGTGGTAATGATGAATTCTGATGCTACACAATGTGCAATGTGTGTGGGAGTATGGCACTAGCTGATAGACAGTGACTGCTGAGTAATAGTGATTAGGACTTAATGTGTTAACTAATTAAGATTTTGTGTTAAATTATTATTGTTACTATGTTTAGTGTCATTACACTTATGTAATGATTTAATTTTGATTTTTGTATAAAAGGAGCTTGTGCTCTGTACTCTTTTGTCTGTCATTTTGTCTGTCGTTTTGTCTGTAGTTTTTTGCTGTAATATAATCTTTGATCTTAACCGATCGTATATCCCGCGGCAAGTGCATTTATACCAATAATGTGTTCTATACATTATGATTAAATGTACTGTACATTTATACAGTGTACATTAATCTATTATTAGAAACTATATTTAGTAACAATACAATGGTGTATATTAGCAACAGTGTATAAATAAATTCATTTAATATTTGTTTTTAAATTTATTATATTACTATTACTGCTATTAGATGTAAACCAACAAGATCAGAAAAGAAAACTCAATATTAGTCTAAGTGTACACTGCTATACTATGTCCCAACTGAGAATGGACCGGAAGTGGAAGCAGCTGCATTGGAATTTGAAAAATGTATCTACGTCACTAATGACGTATTATAATGATATTCATAGAGACATGGCCGATATTTTGGCTATCTTGTTTCACTCTTAAAACAGTCTTGCTCTTCCTGATAAGCAGTACAATAGCTACTGGAGTCAACTAGTCTTCATAAAGGCCATCATTATCAGAAGATCTCGCTCTGTTAGCTTCTTAAAAGAAGAATTATCAGTTTGGGCGCTCGACCTTATGTGCTTATGTAAACTGTGACATCATAGAACATCATTGCGGTTAGCTTTGGTATGCCGTTGGGTTTAT